>NC_064773.1:3545281-3845281 GCF_011397635.1 Epinephelus fuscoguttatus
ACTCGAAAACAACGTGAGAGCCGGCGATAATGGATGTAAACATCAGCGCCAGCTTGACCGGTGGAGATGAGGACCAGAAGCTAATGCTGGTTGGATAAACCAGGGAGCAGCCAAGCCGCAGCAGAAACTAAAGACGGATCCTGCCGGTTGTGAGTTGAACGCAGGGTCACAGACACAGACAGAAATATGTATTCCTGTCAAATACAGCGGCAACGGACAAGCCCGGCTCCAGGTCCAAGAAGTCTTCGTCGGTGTCATGACTGCCCAGAAATACCAGGCGAGCCGTGGCTGCACTCAGGTATGTGACGTGTCAGAGGAGAAACAAGCCGTTCACATTTCCACAAACCTCAGCGCACTTTAGGGACTGTTCTTTACTTGTCAGGGGAGGAGGGTGGCTGGTTGACTCCCCCCTATGTTAATCACTTATTCATGCTGTTTTTGAAGTATGAATAAGTCAATAAGTAATTTATTCCATTGAAATATCATTGATGTATTATAGAAAAGTGATTTATCTGTTTATAAATGACAGTGTAGCAAACACAGAGAAATAGTCTGACATGCTGTCAGTGATAAGCTGCTAGTCATCACAGTCCATGATATCAACTAATAACAGGAGATGTCAGATTCTGCCCCTACATTGCATGTTATTATTTTATTCTGCTTTATGTTTATATTGTACAGCGTTATGATAAACTTTATTCCAGACTCAAGTCCATATAAGATACATACAAAAACACAGACAATACCATAAAAACAACACAACATGTACTGTAGGTTTAAAACACTTAAATTTTACTTAAAGTTCACTTCACTTAAAGTTTAAAACTTCTTCTCACCTCAAAGACCCATCTTTGTTTTACAAGCAGTATTTTAGGCACCAAATGTGCTTGTTCTTAGCCAGCCTTCGCTGTTTTTCATGCAGCTTTTTAGACCCCAAACATGAGTTTTTTGTAGCAACCCATCACTGTTTTACAAGCCCTTTATAAGGCACCAAACGTGGGTGTTTTTTAGTGGCCCATCTTTGTTTTACAAGCAGCATTTTAGTCACCAAATGTGCTTGTTTTTTAGACACCTGTGGCTGTTTAACAAGGAGCTTTTTGGACCCCAAACATGGGATTTTTGTAGCCACCGATTGCTGGTTTACAAGCCCTTTTTTGGCACCAAACAGGGTGTTTTTTGGTGACCCATTGCCCAGAGGTGGGTGTTAGAAACCCATTGGCAGCTTTTTGGTCTCCAAACATGAGTGTTTTCTAGCAACCAAATGCTCCCTCCTGCTTGTATACTGCCATGAAAAGCATTTGTTTTGTTTTTTACTTCTTCAGTGCAGCATTTTCAGCCAAGGTGTCATGAAAAGCAGGTGTTTTAAACAACATAACCTATTCCTGACTGTAAACAAGTGGATTTTGTACCTAAACATAACCACATTAACCACAGCATGACTGAAATATAAAGAAACATAAAGTTTCAACTTATCTGCTGCATAATAAAACACTAAAAAAATATGATACCAACATTTATTTTGGCAAGCGGGTTGGAAGATAGAAAATGAATCCAAGAGGATGAAGATTGTTTTTGCTTTCTGATTACATTTTGGACCATTTTTACAATACACTTGAGAATTCAGTGAGGTAAAAACAGGGTTTCTGCTCACTGTTATCTCTGCAGGTAATCAGGCAGAACTCAGTTCACCCGGTCTGATTGGCTGCTGAGCTTTAAAAGCTGCTGTCAGCAGGCTGCTCTGTTTCTGTCTCCTGACGTCCACTGTGTCGCACATGTTTCAGCTCTGCTTTCACTTGCTTTCTTTCTCTGTTTTGTTGCTCCAGACAACATATATACACTTACTTTAGCTTTGGTTTAATGTAGCTTTATTTCTGGTTATCTCAGTAAAATATATATGTTAAGTTCCAGCAGTCTGCAGTTTTCCCTTCTTGTCCTTCAGTGAGAAACCTCCCACTGCTGAATAAAGCCTGGAGACGTCCCCGTAGACTCAGTGTGGTTAAATAAACAAACATACACACTTATCCTTTCCTTCCCTGCGTATATTCTTGAGATGTTTCCGTGTCCTTCCTGCTTGTGATCTCGTTGAGTACTCAGCAGAGAGACGTCTCACTCCAGCAGAGAAATCCGAACAGATTTCTGAATCCTCATCAAAGCTGCGTCTGCACGGGGAAGCAGCTTTGGTTAGGACTGAGTCTTTCCTGTTCCACTTCTCTTTGAGGTTTCAGAAATAAAAGCCGCAGGACACAATTGAGCTCTCGAGGTAATTCTAGAGGCCCGCTCGCTCTGTACAGGAGGAAACACGTCTGGAAGTAATTAGTGCCAAGCTGAAAATCCCCCTGAGATGAGCGATCCTGTGTCTAATATCAGGCAAATATGCATATTTGTTCAGTGTTTGTGCTTACACAATGTTGATTAGTGTGATGGTCCAGTGAGCACTGTCCACCAGGCAGATATACACCCCAAGACATCTCGTCTTCACAGCTTATTCTGTCTGTTAAAATGAGTGGAAAATATCAGTCAGCTGGATGAAGTTTCTGATTCCAACACAAACACACTGAAACTTTCCTAAGAAGTTTGACTGTTTTGAAACAATAAAGTGAAGCTCTGCATTTTTCTGAGATTATTAAGGCCTGCAGGTATCATACACTCAAAACTTTATGGACACCCCTGTCTGCATACCCACTTGCTGCTCCCAATGAGAATATAACAGAACATACAATGATCCAAACCTCAGGCCACAGAGCAGTACTGGGTGACAGGTAACTGACCTTTCATTAAGCCCCGCCCCCTTTGGGTCCCGCTGCAGTGTCTGCCAAGATTTCACACCTGGCATGCCAATACAGTATTTTCAACGATATTAGTCAGTACATTTACATGACATTAGAGAAAATGGATTTCTTGTGTCAGTCTGACTCAAACCAGATTTTTAAAATACACTTAAACATATTAGTCTGACTGAAATCACACTAAATCGTTCTCAAAGTTGGACTAACACACCCATGTGTCACACTCATGTGACTCCTGCATGTACTCAATCAGTCCCAAACTGGCCGAGGCGCTCTGAGCATGCTCCACAGTTTCCGCCCCGGGCTTTGACCCAGAAGTCCAGTAGCATTAAATGTGTAAGAGAAGAAGAAGCCGGTAACAACATGGAGAAATCTACATCCAGTGTCTTTCAATCGCTAACTTTCAACTTCTCTGCTGTTACATCCTCAGCGGGCAGTGTTCAGGTGTTACAGCTCACTGGTAGACATATTTGGATATGTTTTGTTATATTGAGCAAAATATCTATATTTTCAAATGAATTTTTATTAATTTATATTTAAATCAAGTTCTCCACGTCCTGCCAGGCAACTGTAGACGTCCCTCTGATTGGGAATCACAAACAAACAGGTGTCACTTATCTAAAGGTTATCGTACTGCTTCTTTTTTTTCTTTTTGATGTCCTTTAACACTTCAGCTGTCACCGTGTCAATCCTCACACATTATCACATCCAGGCACAGGGGTTGTACATCCAAAACATGCTCTTTCTGCCCTTTTAAAGCTCAGTGAAACCTTCCACCGCCAGTTCCAAAGGCTCTCCGGTCGTTCGTGTGGAACTTCTCCGGGCCATATTTCTCTTCATGGGATGGGCATGCTGATAAAAATAGCCGTACTGACCAATGTAAGCAACGTCGGTGCCAACCGTCGCTTGCCACCCACCAGTAGAAGTCCTCGGCACCTGCTCGTCCCTCCAGTTTGTGAGTGTGTGTTGCCAAGCAACCAGCATTCCCTTTCTGAGGGGGGGCTGAATGTTTTAATATGACAGAGGGGCAGAGGATTGTCTTGTTTACCTGCTTTTGAAAGACTTCTGTCGGCCTGTTAGTGATCAGTGGGAAGAGCAACAACATCAGAAGTTTTCTCCAAACATCATCTTCTAACACTGCCTCCAAAATATGACTGACTGGTTCCTGCCAAATATCTTTTGGATGAAAACTGAACGGCTGACTGGCTGACAATTACTGTTTTATTTTTTTTTGTTGTCCAGGATGTTGAACCACGCTTAAGATCTGGGCAGTCAGTCAGGAAGGATGGAGGGTCTGTGTCCTGCATGTGGTTGTAGTTGGGGTAGGCAGGGTTTTTCTTACGTCATTGGGCAAATCCCGATCCAATCTCAAAGATTGGAATCAGGGTTGATCAAGGCATTTTTTAACTGATGAGCTATATGGGCTCGATCTCATCCTTTGTTTAACACCAGCCACCCCACAGGTGTTTTTACTCGCTAAGGTTTCATGCACAAGCGCAACGAGTGCAGACGTCATTAATGGTACAGCTCTCTGTCTCTTCTCCACTGAACTCCGTTGTGTGTGAGGCTGCTTTCACACCTGCCCTGTTTGGTTCGGTTCAATGAAAACTCAAGTTCGTTTGCCCCCTCAGTGCGGTTCCTTTGTGCAGGTATGAACACACCAAAGCAACCGGACCGAGACCTTCTTGAAGAGGTGGTCTCAGTCCGGTTCCAAATGAACTCTGGTGCGGTTGGTTTGTGGTGAGAAGGTGTTCCGACCTGGATGTGAAGCAACTGCAGTCACATGACACATTGTTTGGGTTAAACATGAGCATGTTACAGTCCTGGAGGATTATTAATGTGCACCTCCTCCTGTACTGCCTTAATATGCACATTCAGCACATCCAATGCATCAAAACATTGTTTTATAGTTGGAGCCGCGTCTTGTTTTCAAACTGTATGCTTTGACTAAAATGAACAATGACAGCAATATAGTCCACGATGAGCAGCGCTAAAATCAACCTGCGTAGTTGTCCCTCCATTGTGACATTAGAAAGTGTCACATTTATCTTGCAAGTGTACTCTTCTTCAACGTTTGCTTTACTTCCTGGATTTTTCCCACATGGAAATTCTGACCAATCAAGAGCGGCTTTCTCACACAAGGCATTTGATCTGGTCCTCTTGTAAATGCTGCCGTGAGAACACCAACCAACTCTAGGCAATTATACAACTTTGGAACAACATGAGTCCCTGATTCAGTCCAGAGGAGACCACTCTAGGGCTGACAGCAGCCTAAGAGCAGGGGCCGACCCCGCCTGCAGTGAAACACCACACACCATAAACGACAGCAAAATGCAATTTTTATTCATGATTTTTTATGAAGGGTATTTCCTGTACTGTCGGCAGCCAAAAGGAAAGTCTTCAGCTTGAGTGTCTTTCCTGAAACACACACACACACACGCTCTAATTTCAGTAAGCATTACTCTTTGTCTTTTGTTTTGACAGAATTAAAGCAACAGCTCTTGGAGGAAGCTGTGAGTCTGAGATGATGAAGCAGAGATGCTGATCGCTGACATTTAGGGATGTTACCACAGAAACACAAGGTGACCCAGAAACACAGCCGAGCCTCGTCAGATAAACTTCTGACCTGCAAACAAAGATGAGTGAGTGTGTGTGAGTGTGTGTGTGTGTGTGTGTGTGTGTGTGTGTGTGTGTGTGCGTGTGTGTGTGCTTTCAGCCAGAGGACATTATGTAATTACAAGGAGCGGTCACTGAGGTTGTGCCCTTTAAATTGCCAGGTGGAGGTTCAGAGTAAATATAGTTTATCCAGCGAGCAGATGGAAAATAAAAAACGCCTTTTCACAGTTTCCCTGAGCGCTCTCAGGACGAACTGATTTAACAAAGACCTGATGGTGCCAGGGATCAGAGATGGAGGTATGAATGGATTTAACTGGTCTGACAAAGGTTTTATGATTAAATCAGGCCTTGTAGTGTGTAAACCGATAATTATGTAAACAGATATTTCCCTCTAAGTGTTAGCTTCTCATCCAGGAACAGATTTAGGTCACTACATCAGAGATTTTTGAGACTTCTAAGGTTCAGGAGCTGGTTGTACAAAACACCTTAAGATTTTCCTTAAAGTCCTAGTTAAAGCAACACTTGCCTTTCTGGAAATGTTGTGCTTTTCTTTGTTTAGGTTAAAATGCTATTAATAAGCTGATGGCACACTGAAATGTAAGTGAATTCCACCAGAGATGAAAACTCATAACTGTACCATTCTCATGTGGTTCTAAGAAAACTCCTACCAATCATTCTATTTGGAGCAAATGCAATGATTGGTGGGAGTTTTCTCCTCTCCTGTTTGTCTTCCCCACGTGGAGGCCTCCGACTGACGTAACCGCTCTCGGGTCAACATCGGCTCCACTTTCGAGCAGTGGTGAAGACTGATGCAGCTTTATCCTGAGATAAAAGGGACGAGATGGTCGCAGAGTTTCTGCTGGACAGGTATTTTTAGTTTGCCTCTAATGTAACAAAGGCTATAACGTTATACATGACAACACAGCATCCAGTTGCTAACGGTTAGCCTACAGTAGCCTAACGTTTCCTGGGCCTCTGTATTATCTTCCTTGTTTGTTGCCAGTCACTGTCACTATCGGGTTGAGTTTGACTGTGCAGGACAGGTAACATTATGTTTGGTTTGCTTTTAACATAACGTATAACGTTATATGACAACGCAGCATCCAGTTGCTAATGGCTAACGTTAGCCTACTGTAGCACAGCCTTTGAAACATTAACGTTATCTTCATGTGCGTTTCCACTTACTAGTAACGTTAACGCTACTATCTAACGTTAGCCTACTGTAGCGCAGCCTCTGAAACATTAACGTTATCTTCATGTGCGTTTCCACTTACTAGTAACGTTAACGCTACTATCTAACGTTAGCCTACTGTAGCGCAGCCTCTGAAACATTAACGTTATCTTCCTTGTGTGTTTCCACTTACTAGTAACGTTAACGCTACTATCTAACGTTAGCACTGTAACCTTATTCTAAAACTCATCAGTCATCACTGACTCCGGTTGAGTTTTAAAACTCCGGGGTTGCATTTGACTGTCTTGGTTGTAACTTTACACTCGCTTTCCTCTTCCGTGTATCTGACGTTACCATGCCAACGCCTACGTCTATCATAGATGTAATGAGGACGTAATGGAGGAGGGGGGAGTAGGCCTTTGGAGGGAGGTGGAGTTGCAGGAGGAGGGGAGTGCTGTGTGAAATGCAAGAAAGGTAAGAGTAGCTTTAAGGTTTCCTCAAAATATATTCGGTTGCACAAAACTCAAGTCTTCTCCTTAAGGTTTTCTTAAAATGTTCACTTAAGTATTTATAGTTTTCTCCTTGTCTTGGTCTTATACGAAATCCCTCAACCGTTGCACAGAAGAGCCTGCCAACCAAAACATGTATTCCTCCAGATGAAAAATATTTTCCTCTTCTGGCCAACATATTTTTTGACTTCTTTTCTTCTGCCATTTTTTCACTATCGAACTATAAGCGAACTTGTGAGGCATCACAAGTGTGAGTCCAAGTAAACAATCTCCATGGAAGGTTTTACCACTGTAAATCTATCTCAATGCAATATATGAGGTTTTTTTTCCTTAACTAAGGAAGGAAAGATTAAGGGATTCTGTGCTACTGTGTAAGTCCCTCGGCTAAGGAGAAATTAAGCCAAAACTAAGCTGTCTGTACAGTGGAAAGATGCAAATACTTTTCAAGTTGGTGCTCTATGCCCAGAGAAAACAGAGAAATAGTAGCCTTTACGCCACCTACTGGCTGTCGGGAGTCTTTTTTACACTCTAGTGTGGATGGAGATATCTTATAAAATGAAGGTCGTATGAACCAAATTTATTTTTCGAATTAAAGGGGATAAGATCTGTGTTCAAAACTATCTGTATACATGTTGACAGGGTCTTAGATCCAAAAGACAGGATCTGAAACAGACGAGCTGAAGCAGACGGATCGAGTTAAAATGGTTCAGTCCTTCTGAATGATTTATAATCAAACAGGTTTTCCAGTAAAATCAAGATAATACACTCGTGCTGCAGGTCGGCATTTCAAAGAGACGTGGTTTTAGAAATTTAGATGAACATGTTGGATTTGATATGTTAATTTATGTTGAGGGTGTGATCTCTCTCACTGTTCTGCAGCTCTCTGATGTGATAGTGTGTTTTCATGGCTCATGGTGTGTTTGTGTTGTTGTTGGAGATGAATCCAGAGCCTGTGAGGTTCAGATGGACAACAGCAGAGAATAAAACACAAACCTCCATCAGTGAGACTGGGGCAGAGACCGGGGGGTCTAGGGGGATCTTCTCCTGGCACTGTGTTGTTGTTGTTGTTGTTGTTGTTGTTGTTGTTGTTGTTGTTGGGGGGGCCACTCAACACCCTATCAGGTGGCCACGATCAGCTTTGGTGGCCACGCTGCAAATGAAATGCCGAGTGCTCTTCACTCGTTATTATCGTTACAGTTTCCTGGTGAGCAGTTCATGGTCTCAGTGACTTTGAACCCCCCATACCTGGTTTTAATCTGGTAAATTGAACCAACCTGCAGCCTCCACACTGTCTATAAGATTAAACCAAACTGCTGCCTCCTGTAAATGTGTTTCACTCGGGGTCAGGGTTCAGGAATAATTCCTGTGGAGTATATGAGAGGAAGAGGAGCCAATTCACTACACGGACAGCACAGTGATTGTGAAAAAGTGAAGGTGGATCTATTGACTACAGACACTATGGCTGTTTGCTCATCATTTTTAGCAGGTCGTAGGTGTACAGTTCAGGGGAGGACATATAGGACGTGTACCCCTCAATGTTTAGAACATGAAAGTATTATTTTGATAAACATATAGACACTTCCACCATAAATTTGTGCATAAAAATTCTCCAGATACAGGAGATGAAGTGTTTGACACTCAAAGCTTCCTGCTGGAGGACCAAACTGCTGTGTATAAGAAAGGTCAGAGCTGCTTGTATCTTCTCAGGAGACTCGGATCTTTCAGCGTCTGCAGAACCATGTTGTAGATGTTTTATCACTCGGTGGTAGCCGGTGTCATCCTCTACGCTGTAGTGTGCTGGGGCAGCAGGGTGAAGGCAGCTGATGCTAACAGATTCAGTGAGCTCATCAGGAGAGCTGGTTCTGTCCTGGGAGTGGAACTGGAGTCTCAAGTGGAAAATGCTGAGGAAATTACTCGGGATTCTGGACAACACCTCTGACACCACATCCTGTTACATAGGCTCAGTGACTGTGTTGGCATTTCAGGCAGTGCCCTTGACTGCTTTGCCTCCTACCTCTCTGGTAGAAGTTTCTTTGTAGCATCTGGTCCTCTTATGTTCATCCCCCTTTCTTGTGGGGTGCCTCAGGGCTCAGTGTTGGGTCCAATTTTGTTTGCTCTGTATATGCTTCCTCTTGGAAACATTATCAGCAGGTTTGAAGGTGTATCATATCATATGTATGCAGATGATATTCAGCTGTATTTTTCTTTTAATCCTGATAGGACTGACAGTCTGAATGTACTGCATGACTGTTTGTCTGCAATTAATGACTGGATAGTCAACAATTTCCTCCAGCGTAACGCTGCTAAGACCGAGGTCCTTATTGTCGCTCCTGACTGTACTGCTTCTAAGGTAGCTAGCTGTTTTGGGTCTCTAACCTGTGAAATCTCAGTGTTATTTTTGACCAGGCCATGCACTTTGATAGACACATCCATGCATTGACCCATACATGCTTTTTCCACCTTAAAAACACTGCAAAACTGAGATCTGTTGTATCACATGCTGAAGTGGAAATAATCATTCATGCCTTTGTGCCATCACGTCTGGATTACTTACTTACTTACCCTCTGCACGCCACTCTGGAGTCCTATCAGAGCGCAGTCAGCTGTAGACTGAGACCACCGAGAAGCACCACAGAACGCCACGGGACATCTTCTTCTACCTGTGGCCATCAAACTGCATAACAGTCCCCTTCCTTTAATAAAGAAAGGTCTTTTGTTTAAAAAGACTGGAATCAAGACACATCAAAGTTCCCTTTTTTTTTTTACAGAATTTGAAAACTTCAATCATGAGCCTCACTTTAGATACTTGAAGGTCACCTCTCTGTTATGAACCCTCTTCATTAAAGCAGCCGTTTCAGGCGCAGCCACAGATCAGAGTCACGATCGGAGCTGTGGGCAGTTGGAGCATCACACCCTCACTGTGGGTCACGTTTATAACCTGGAGATAGGGTTTAATTGGTGATGCTGCACATGAACGGAGACACACGTGTTTTTTTTTAGGCAGTAAATCCTTTGGAAAAGTCTGAGACAGTTTCTTTGTCCTCTCTCAGGTTACTACAGACGTGTGTTAATCACCACCGTCAGCAGAGGGAATGAGTGACTCCTGACGGGAACACAGTGAAGGTATTTTTAGAATAATTCCTCGAGTGTATTTCAGGAGGAAGGTACGCTGCTGTGGAAATGATCACAGTCACGTATCGTTCATCTGTCATGTGTTGCAGTCTGAAACTGGTTCTTTCATTAAGATGCTTTGTTTCCTGCATGCAGCAGAATGAGCAGGAGACTGAGATCTAGCAGCCCTGTCCCCAGAAGAAGTTGTCAGCATTGAATGTTCCTGCAAACCACAAATATGATCAAATATACATTTCATGTATCATATCAATGTTTCTAAAGTGACATAGTATATGAGCTGGCTGTCATCAGGGGGTGGAGGGGATGGTGGATGGTGTGTAACTGTACATTCACACCAAAAGCAACCAGAGCTTCCAAAACGGCAGAAGTCATCAATTTTCAACAGTTTCATTTCCATTTACAGTTTTGCACAAAATAAATGCAATATTTCTAAAGTTTCGACAAAGTACAATTGCGACTTGCAGGTTTTTCCATTAAAAGGTGTTTTGCGCATGAGCCTTAATTCTCGTAAAATCTCATCCCACGAGACTCCACTTTGTTTGCTGAAGCTGGACATTCCTAATCTCTTGTGAGCTGGAACAATCTTCTCGGTTGCCACTGCTGCTGTTGCAGTAGTCTACAACCGAAGATGAAGAGAGCGAGTGGTATTCCAAAGGCAAAGTCCTTATGTGTGACAGTGACCACGGACAAAGGATTTCTGGGAGGGGATCGTGAACAAGGAATTCATCATGTCATGTCATGTCTGGTGACGTATATTTGTGAAAAAGTGTTTCCATTATACTTTTGCGATATACTTCTATATCGACACGTCTGAAAAACCACCTCATGAGAGCGTAAAAACTTTTTCTCGATATTTGAGAGTTTGCAGGCTAATGTTGCGATGTAGCATGCGAGTCTTCCTTGCTGGGTTTGATGATGACATACGTTTTACAACAGCAAGCAGCAACTATGCTGCTTTCAGCCAGTAGTTCAATTTGCGTCTCCTTAAATTGACGAGCTTGATGGAACGTTCAGTGATTCACATGATGAGCGATTAGAGCGACCAAAGCTGCCACAAATATTTTTGACAGGCATGCTTCTTGGGCGTCTGCGAGAGACTTTGCCTCTTTGAAAGCTTCTGGTGTGAATGTACAGTAACCCAGACAAGACGCCTGTTGTGATGTATCGAGCCATTCTTGTGCTATTTAGCCACCAAACATGGGTATTTTTTAGCAACACGTTGCTGTTTTTCCAACGGGGATAGTGCCACTTAACCCTCTGCAGCCTGGAGAGACATCAGTTTTCTTGTGCTGCATTCAGACGCCTTTCACATACAGTAAACTTGAAAGGAATCAGACCAGTTTGCTCAGGTTTTAAAGGGTTGAACTTTGTATTTTAAGCCAAACACGATCTTCTCCTAACCATATCCAAGTGTTTTTTGTGCATAAACCTAACCACGCATTAACCACAGCATAAATGTAACGTAATGTTTCAACATATCTGCTATATAATAACGTACAAATGTAACGTATCAGCCAACACTTTTCTGGGGATTGGGTTGAATCTAAACTAGCCTTTTTGTCAGTTTTTTTTCATTTTGGATTTTTCATTTATCTGATCTGATTTTATTTGCACTCTTTTCCCTTGTACTGCAACAGTTTAAAGTAAAATGTGCGTTGTGTTGTTACCTATCTAAGGTAACTGTAGCTTTTGGCCGGGAGCAGATATAATCAGGTGGTACCCAACTGTCACTGTGTGTTTCGACCCTCGACCACAACACACTCTAGTTGGAGGGCCGGCAGTGATTGGCCAAATAACTGCCTATCTGCTCCTGGCCTCCAGCTTTCCTTCTCTCTCTTATTCCAAATCCAGCAGGAGGCTTGTTCAGCCTCCTCCCACATCTCGTAAGCAGCTTATTTTTTTCGCTCCTTTTGTCAAGACCCAGAGCTGTCAATAATCGTCATGCTGGCATGGCTGGGAAACCTCTCCATTTGATCTACAGCAGGAAGAGCCATGCCTGCTAGGGTTGGGTCGGTATGAGGGGAAAAAAAAAAAAAACGGTCCGGTTTTTGTGAAAAACCGCATCAAGTCGGTAATACCGGATTTTCGCCACTCGGGGGTGCAACTGACTCATTTAAAATAAAAAAAACGACCACAAGACAACAGAGTGACAGTAACACGTTGTTTCTTTTATTCCTTACAAATAAATTTTGCAGCTTACTCAATCAGTGCAAACAAGGGTTGCCTCCTTCATCTGGCTCAAAGCCAAAGTGTTGCCATAGTGGTGCATTCTTTGATTTCTTTGAGACTAAATTGTCCGCCATTATTGACTCCCTAGGCAACAGTAGAGGTCTTGGCACATGCGCACTCAAGGCAGACACAGGTGCTCACAGACTCGGGCGTACTATAAGCGGAGTGGACTCAGGAATGTCGGAATGTCCGCAGTCATTCGGGCTTCCATAGTCGAGCGCACTTCCGCGTTGTAGTTTCCTGTAAAAATGTCCGTGAAAAATACCTGCCGAGCAGTCTTTTGTGTGACACTGGTGCGCAGAGCGGAGTCCACGTGGTCGTGCTTTGCGCGCACAGGGTTTGCGATCGTCCGCTTTTACCAGGCAGACCTCCACGGAGTCCGTTCCACCCAAGTATGCAGTCTGGTTGGGCTAAAAAAAAAAAAGAAACCCGGTCCAAGACGGAGTACCGAACCGAATAGGTATTACCGAGAACCGACCCAGCTGTAACGCCTGCCAACCCTTGTCTTTACAACCCTGGACTAAGGACTGGTACTTCAAGGCCTTCCTCTGGTGAGCCACTTCACAGCCTTCCTCCCATGGCACTGTTAGCTCCACCAGAATTATCTCCTGGTCTAATTTATTTTACCAAAAGAAAGTCCTGTCTTCATCCCAACTTGTCCAATACCACCGCTTTGTCAGTGGATCTAAATGTCACAATATGATTCGCTAGGCAGCCTCTTGCGTCAGTTTTGGACGTTTACGGTCAGTGTGTAGTTTGAGCCTTGTTACAAAATAAACTTACTGCATAGGGAAAAGACTTCGATTTTAGGTTTATACCTTAGGTTTAGGCAATGGCAATCATAATGTCACATCATATGACATATGTCACGAGTGTAGCATACTACACATACTAGCACACCATGTTATTATTATATTATTATTATTATAACTCCACTACCATTTGGTTTTACACTGGAAATTAGCTGATTTACTTTTAATGCTACAGTGGCTGCTGGCAGTGTCAGAAATAGTCACCAAGGCGAAGAGTGTCTCAGTGCGTCAGTGTCTAACTACATCCAGTGACAAAGCAGCGGTATAGTCAAATAGTTGCTGCACGGTGCGGATCATACAACCGCAAAGATTGTCACCGTGTGTCGGTGTGTGACGCCGACATTCACTGGCAAAACTGCAGTATTTGACATGTTTGGCTGCGGCGGGTGGCATCAGAAATAGCCACCACCTGGTGAGTGTCATACAACCGCGAAAGGTGCCTCGGTATGTGGCGCCTACATCATTGACAAAGTGGCGATATTTGACGTCTTGTTCTCTTGATACATGAACATGATATCTCACTAACACCTGGAGGGAATTTCTTCAGATTTGGAAAAACGTCCACTTTGACTCAACAATGAACTGATTAGGGTTTGGAGGTCAAAGGTCAGCTTCACTGTGACATCATCATGTTCTCTTCTGTCCATTATTCAGCGTCATATCTCAGGAACAGCAGAGGAGACAGTTGGTCAGACACTGAGTTGGTGACCCTTCTATTGACTCAGAGTGGCTTCCTGTGGTGGTCTCTGGTGCATTTTGGGGGAATGAGTCTATCACTGAATGTGCTCCTTTGTCTGAGCAGCACATGGTGGAGTGGGTGGGAGACATCGTCCAGGATGACACGAATCTTAGACAGCATTGTTGGTGGTGGGACAAAAAAAAGCTCTTTGAAGACGTTGCTTTGACCTATTCAATATGATAATGATCAGCTGCATCACTATGAGTGAGACAGGACTTTCAGTAGATGATGAAATGGTTAATGTGAGCAGAGACCTGAAGTTTACAGCTGCAGACACAGTTTCAGTTCCTGTACACACAGATCTCCAACACACGTCTCCAGTTTCAACTCTCCATTCAACATATTTGCTTTGTCACTTTACTTTGTGACTCACAACAGAGTCAAGTCCAGTGACACACATAATCCTGAATCCTGTTCCAGCCTCTTCCCATCACCAGTGTTTTCACTCATGGTTTTTATTAAAGTGAAGAATCTTCCTGAAGCCTGCGTGGATGCATTTTTTTCCCCCCGCTCGCAGGTAGACACAGGCTGCACTGTCCTGTCAGAGCTGACAGGTGCACCGTGTACATTGGACTGCGGCCTGAGAAGTGCTGCCAACTGCAACTAGGGCATACATTTGGCAGGAAGACAGCGGCACCACAGCCACCCTGGAAAAAAACATAATGAGCATAAATAAGCAGGAGAACGCTGCATGAGGACAAACATGGCTCCCGTGTTATTTCCTCATACAAGTGGCTGCTTATCCTGAGTAAACAGCATTCGGTCAGACACACCCGATGGTCAATTTCCCCGCAATTAGGTGAGACTAAAAATGAACATTTCAAACTGCAGCTTTGTGTGCAGATGTTTGGGGTGGATAATAAAGAGTTTATGTTTGATAATTACACACAAATATCAAATTGATTCTTTATTTGGATGCACATCAGCTTCCAGAGAGTGGTCGTTAGTCTTCCCGTGGTCCACACAAATTAATAGAAAATAAAATATAATTAAACACTTTCAGAAAAGACATCAGGCAAAATCTGACGATGACGTTCAGGTTTCAGGGAAACAAAGAATAGATCCAAGACGTGAAACTTTAGACAAAGTGTCACAGTTAATCCCAACACTGGAGAAGCTGGATCCTTCCCGTTCTCAGGTTACACTCTCCCTTCAGCTTCCTGCAGAAATGAGCTGACCTGAACAGTTTCTGATCTAGAGTTTTCTCTGTCTGAGAGGTTGAGGATCCCGCGGTGGGGCAGAATGTGGACTAAAAGCTCTGACAGACAGCTGTTTGTGTGGGAGGATTATGTTTTACTGGGTGTGATGATGAGCTCTCTTTGAAGTGTGAGCCGGGGTAAAAAAAATTAAGGGAAACTTAAAGCTTATGCATGACAGATTTAATGCTAATACTCAGGAGACACTGTGAGTTTGTCTACTGAGTGAGCGCAAAAACACAGATGAGCTGGAAAAATAAATCCAGATCCAAATTAAACCTGCAATTACAGATATTTTTGTCCACCTGTCCTCATCTGACACAAGTGGTGAACACAACACTGACAGATCAGTCAACATTCTCTCTCTTTTAGCTCTGTTTTTGGTCTCCACCAGCTCCACCAGTCTCTGAGGTGGGATTTATACTTCTGCCTCAAATTGACGTCATACCTAAGTAAGCTCTGTGTCGCATAGAACCTAGACCGTAGCCTGATGATCACCTCCCCGAAATGTAAGTACACAATATGGTGACGCAGACCTCCTGTCTGTTTCTGTAAGCTGAAACCATTTCCCTCAGTGGAAACAAAGCTTTGATTTACTTTAATTTCACAGATACGAAACAATAAATTGTGAAGACAATAAAGCCTCCACAAAAATAGCATTTTAAGTCTTGTGTGTGATTTATCCTGGCTTCATATGAGCACAGGAAATCTCTGCTAGCTGCTAGGCTAATTTATACAATGTAAAATGCCATAGGCTTGTGCTAGTAACGTTAGCATGTTGTATTTGTTTGGAAAACGTGTTTAGTATGACAGTTGTTTTGTCAGTGAACCTTGTGAGTTGTAATGGAGCTGATTTATGTAACGTTACCTTTGCTAAATGTTGCTGTTGTCCCTGGCTTCATATGAGTAGAGGAAAAGTCTGCTAGCTGCTAGGCTAATTTATACAATGTAAAATGCCATAGACTTGTGCTAATAACATTAGCATGTTGTATTTGTGGGGAAAATGTGTCCAGATAAAGACAAGTGTTTGTCTGTGAATGCTGCGAGTTATAGTGAAGCTGATTTGTGTTCTTGTGTTTGAAATTGTCTCTATTAAGCCATGTTTAATGTGTGTTTAATGTGTGTTTACTATGTGTTTAATGTGTTTTGAATCAACTAAACTTAATAGCACTTAACAAAAACCTTGATGCTGACTAGTGTTTTGTAGGTGTAACTGCAGAGTGACACAGACGCACCACCACAGAAGTATAAATGCTCACAACTACGTAGGCCATGTGCGTAGGCTACAGTGAAGGGTCTGCACAAGTATAAATCTGTCTGTCTGCTAATCAGAGCTTGCTGGCAGCACATATGTGTTAGTGCATGTGTGTATTCCAATGGTTAGCTCATTGCCACCGCTCTGCCGAATTGTTTTATTCGCGCTCGGAGTCAGCACACCATTAGCTACTAAAGATTCAAATGAAAAAAATAACCATAAAGCAAAAACCGTGTCACAGTCTGATGGATGTGGATCACAATCTGTGGAGATGTGTAGATAACTCACGTCCAGCTGTTTCATCAACATCAGTCTCTGATCAATAGCTTCTCCACCTCTGACACACTGCCTCCATCAGATGGCTCACAGTCAGTGTGCACACATTAATAAGAGACTCCAGTGTGCACATATGCAAATTCTGCGTCTCTTTGAAGTACAAACTGTACGTCTTTGATGTTTTTCTGCACAGATTTGACATTATTACATCTTCTCTTCACCCCACTTCTGTCATTTTACTGTCTGCTGTGCAAGCGGAGATTGCAGCTAAACCTTCTGCTAATATTGTACTCAGGTTTTTGAATGAATCTGTGGCTCCAACAGCTGAAGAAGAGAGAATACCTCAATTCAATATCAGGGTATTAGCCATCCTATAATTGTGACTTTTACTGTCTGCGGTCATGGACAAAATATAAAAATATGTGTGAGGATTATAAAATATTCAAATGTAAATGATGTGGTTGTATTTTCCACATGGGAGGTCAAATTTGCAATATGTTTCTGTATTAACGAAAAAATAAATGTCCCACCACAGAAAATGTGTTATTAACCATCAGCCACATTTGAACGATCTTAAAAACCACAAAGTATATAAAGTTAGGTCTCAGAATTTAGTGGCTTCTTGCAGTGAGGATTTCAGATTGCAACCAGTTGAAACTTCTGGTTAGAATTCCTTCAGTCTTCATTGTTCAGGAGGTTTTTACCAGGAGCTGAACTGACCTATGGCTAAGCCACGCCCCCCTCCACTCACTCAACCATCAACATTCAGTGCCCGGCGCTATGGCAGGTGTCACAGTACACGGCATTTCACAGGAGGCAACTGATGATTTTTGGAGACATAACGATCAGATGTCATTGAGAAGTAACCAAAAGGGCCTAAACTACGCACTGGAGGGATATATTCATCATTTTATTGTTGAGAAGGTCGATGAAAAGCTTAAATTACAAGCCAAAATTTACAGGTCACAGTAGCTATGTTTCCATCCAAAAGTGATTTGAATCATTGGGAAATGCGCATTAAAAGAAAAACGAATCCTGTGTGTTTCCATTAAATGTACGGACTTTGGTGAAAACTATGAACTCGTGCAAGTTTTCCGCAGAACAGGAAACAAAACAAGTCTTGCATTCTTGTTCTTCTATGTTTTCTGGCTTGTAAATGCATTACCGCCTTCCCAACCCGGAGTGTGGATATCACCATGAAGAGAGGTGTGCTACATCAGACTTAATTCAAACATAACTGTTTCCATCCCCCGTTTTGCGAATCAGCATTTTTTCCAAATCAACCAAAATCTGGCTAAAGCGAGCATGTTTTAGTTTGTGCGAATCAGGGGATTTTAATTCTAATTTTGGCATTTCCATCATAATTTTCTGATACAATACTTCTAGATGCGCATCTAAACAGGCTGATGGAAACATGGCTAGTGTATGCTTGTGAACCGCATCTGGTTGCCGTCACCATCAAAGACAACAAGTTAAAGTGCCACTGAAGTTAAGGTTTTTGGCTCAGAATATGAGAAAAGGATAACGGCCTTTTTACCATCTTTACCAAGAGTGTCTCTCCGTTAGTTTGGTGCTACAGTATTTACACTGAATCATTCAGCATAACGTTTGCCAACCTTTGTTATCTCTGCCATTACAGATAAGTTAATGAAGCTAAGCTCCAGAAGTTAACGTTAGCTTAACTAGAGCCCTTTGGACAACAGCTAACAATGATGTACCATCACCAAAGTACAAAACTAGAACAAAATAGGCTAATGAACTCCCAGCAAACAAGGTGACATGATGAACAACGCAGCTAGGAGCTAACGTTAGGCTAACTTTAGCTAACGTTAGCTAGAGATGTTAAAGATAACTTTATATTTCTTTCCAGCAAAGTGACAATATGTTGCCTCAAACACAATGTTGACTTACCTTAGAACAGATGTAGACATCATTGTTAATCTTATTCACGTTGAGTTGATGTTGTGGTCTAACGTTACCACACAACTTTATCCAAAGGAGACACTTTTCTCGGTTGAGATGTGGTTTAAAGTGTAAAAATACACCTGGTCGCCCAGCCTCTCAGGATACCTTGTGTCAGAGTTGCATGTACCCCATGCACACCGTTTGACCATTTTTAAACTTCATATCTCAGAAAAAGCTCATAAAACCAAACAAACTGACTTTCTGTAATGCATTTCAATGGACGTCCAGGCAGAGAATGTCCCAGTGTATGGGAATGGCTATACGCACTGTGATTGGCTCATTGCGTTGAGGGCGGGGCTTAGCCATAGGTCAGTTGAACAGGTAACCCTCCAGCGGCTCAAACCGCTGTTGCTGTTGGAGGACTTGTTGTTCGAGGACTGTCCTCTCAGCTTCTTCCTGTCACTTCTTTTCCACCTGGAGCTCGCTCCTCTTGACACTGTGATTGTGCTCCGCCATCATCTGCACGTCCCTCTCAGTGAGGACGTGGTATCGTGAGCACTGCAGGTTTTTTAAAGAGCCTCCGGAGATTTAGCGGCAGTCTGCTCCCCTGCGGGCGCCTCGAGGCTCTGACTCTGGAGCTCCTCCATCTTTTCACAGAAAACGTTTTGATTCCTCTGGTTCTGTTTTACCCTTCACCTCCTCTTCCTCACTGCTGCTGCTGAGTTTGGCCCTCAGCTCCATCAGGTACCATCTCTGCCTACCTGCAGGGACCCAACTGGTGTTTGTGTCAGGGTTGTTGTCCTCCATTTGTAGAACAACATTCAGTCAACCAATAAGCAAAGACTCAGTAATATGAGCTGCAGAGGTCGTTACAGAATCTAAACACACTGAACGGATGTAAACAAGATCGAAATTGGGTTTTGATTTCATTAAAAATCTTAAATCAACAGTGTCCGTCTGTACAAACCTGCGTGCTGCAGTTCATTTGTGTGTGTGTGTGTGTGTGTGTGTGTCATCTCTGTTTTCTGTTTCCTCGTCTCAGAAATAAGCCTCTCAGCTCAGCAACAGTCCAGCTCCCTGGAGGCTTCATGTGCATAATCTCCTACTGTGTGTGTATATGCCTGTATGTGTGTGTGTGTGTGTGTGTGTGTGTGTGTGTGTGTGTGTGTAAGGGATGTTCTATCCTTGTGAAACCCCAGTTTAAAATTTTCGACCTTCGCACGCTGCCGTTTTTTGCAAAACAACATTTTTGACGAGTCTTCTCCGCCTGCAGGAATTAATGAGATGAAATCAAACCCATCAACGTTTCACTGTTTAAATCTTTTGTCTCTGTGCTGTGAAACATTGTAAAGCTCTGCTCTGATAAACAGCAGCACACTGTCAGCAGTTAACTAACTACTGTAAGAGCTCCATTACTCAATACGTGTTTACTAGTTTTTGCCATCAAGTCATTCACTGGCCACTTTATTAGGTACACCTTGCTGGTACCAGGTGGGACCCCCTTTTTAATTCTTGGTGTCACAGATTCAACAAGGTGCTGGAAACGTTCCTCAGAGATTTTGGTCCATATTGACATGATGACATCACACAGTTGATCCATGATGAGAATCTCCCGTTCCAGCACATCCCAAAGGTGCTCTATTGGACTGAGATCTGGTGACTGTGGAGGCCACTGGAGTACAGTGAACTCATTGTCATGTTTGAGATGATGTGAGCTTTGTGACATGGTGCGTTATCCTGCTGGAAGTAGCCATCAGAAGATGGGTACACTGTGGTCATAAAGGGATGGACACGCTCAGCAACAATACTCAGGTAGGCTGTGGTGTTTAAACCATGCTCAGTTGGTACTAAGAAAATCTCCCCCACACCATTACACCACCAGCAGCAGCAGCCTGAAGCGTTGATACAAGGCAGGATGGATCCATGCTTCCATCTGAATGTGGTTTTTCCAATCTTCTATTGTCCAGTTTTGGTGAGAAAACCCGTGTGAATTGTAGCCTCAGTTTCCTGTTGTTAGCTGACAGGAGTGGCACCTGGTGTGGTCTTCTGCTGCTGTAGCCCATCTGCTTCAAGGTTGGACAAGGTGTTGTTGCTTCAGAGATGCTCTTCTGCACACCTTGGTTGGAACCAGTGCTTATTTGACTTCCTGTTGCCTTTCTATCATCTTGAACCAGTCTGGCCATTCTCCTCTGACCTCTGGCATCAACAAGGCATTTTGGCTCACTGGATATTTTCTCTTTTTGGGACCATCCTCTGTAAAAAAGCAAAAAAAAAGGTGCGTCTTTAATTTTGATTAAAAATTGTCAGTGCAGGAACAAGACTGAATGTGGGACGGGAGGGAAATCTCAGAACCTAGGAGATGCAACAGAAACAAAGAAACACAAAAAGCTTTATGTGGGGTAGGACCTTCCAGAGCCTGGGAGCAGCAACAGGAAATGCTCCCTCTCACCTCCTGGAGCTCACTGCTCTTGATTGTGAATGTGCTCTTCCATCATCCTCATGTCCCTCTCACTGAGGATGTGGTATCATGAGCATTGCAGGTGTTTTCAAGGACCTCTAAAAACTTAGCAGTGGTCTGCTTCCCTGCGGGGGTCTCGACTCTTGAGCTCCTTTTTGTAAGTCCTCCATCTTTTCACAGAAAACCTTTTCACTCCTGCATCAGGAAACAACAGGGCATTCCAGAGCCTGGGAGACGCAACAGCAAAATCTTGGGTCACCTTTGCTTTTGAGGTGTAACTGAGGGCGTGAGAGGAGTTTATGTAAGGATAACCTGAGTGACCTAGGGGGAGAATATGGAATTAATCATCACTCCACAATATCTCATGTAAACATATGTGCAGATTCAAACGTGAGTTCTATATAGGTGTGTTCTTTTGTGCATAATCCCTATTATTACCTTAGAATGAGCCATTTATATCTACACAGGGAGCAGGTCCTTGTTTAAGGAGATCACCATGTTGCACCACCACAGTGGTCCGTTCTGGGCTACAAACACTGGCTCAAGACGGTGCCGTAGCATTGTTCCGACCTCTCATTGTTCCGACCTCTCATTGTTCCGACCTCTCATTGTTCCGACATCCCATTAGTCCAACGTCCCGTTGTTCCAATATGTGATTATACTAGGCTATACTGTATTTGTGTACCATAGAGGATCAACAATGCAACAAAAGTAGGCTACTGGTCGAGATACAAGTGTCATAGAGAGGAGAGAGTGAAACACCATAATCTCCTGTTATTAACTCTGGGGTCGGGGTTGTGTGGGGAGCTCTCCGCGGTGCTGAACGGCTCCTGGCGGGCGTATTTCTACCTTGATGGTGCGCCGCGACCGGCTCTGGGTCAGCTGGGAAAGGCTTGAGGCGGAGCAGGCTCACGGCTTATGTGTTTGCCACTTTCTTTTTCATTTTAACCCACACCATGATCTTTTCCTGACCCTAACCAAGTGGTTTTTGTGCCTAAACCTAACCAGACCTTAACCACAGGGCATCATGATGATTTCGGAACAACGGGACTTGGGTTTAATATGGTCGGAACAATGGGATGTCGGACCAATGGGCTGTCGGACCAATGGGCAGACGTCCTCAAGACTAGGCCATCTCTGCAAATAGTGTGTCAGCAAAACATGATTTTTTTTAACATGACACTGCTTCATTCAGTGTTATTACCAGTTTAAATCACTAGGTGTCCCATTTAAAAACACTGCGTACACACAAAGTGAGGCCTGAAAGAGGTGTACGTCATTTCACACACAAAACTTGTGATCTATAAAAGCAGACTTGATGGGAGAAACTTTGACCCATGCTTACGAACATTTTGGAGATGGGAAACTGGCGACGCGGATGGTGACATGGAAGCTTAGTAGCAGAAATTTTCAAATTTTTTGACGCACGCCATTTTTTGCTTTTGTCCATACGTACATTTTAAGTATGTTTCTACGCATTTTTCTATAAATAAGACCCCAGGTCCGTTTGTTTTGGAGAGGAAGAGACTTCTGTGGTTTGTTCAGCTTCTTGAACAATCTGGATCTTAAATTGTTAGAGAATAAAGGAGAGCACAGATTAGCAGGTGCTAAATTAGTTGGTCCAAGACTGTCCACTCAGTCTCGTTTCCACCTCCTGGAGCTCACTCCTTTTGACACTGCCATCATCCTCACATTCCTCTCATTGAAGACGTGGACTCTTGAGCTCCTTTTTGTCAGTCCTCCATCTTTTCACAGAAAAACATTTTCATTCCAGCAACAGGAAACAAAGAAGAACTTAAAAAGCTTTCTGTGGTTTAGGAGGACATTCCAGAGCCTGGGAGATGCAACAGGAAGGGCCTGGGTCACCTTTGCTTTTGAGGTGTACCTGAGGGGGTGAGAGGAGTTGTTGCAAGGATGACCTGCATGACCTAGGGGAAGAATGTGAAATTAACAAATCAGTAGTCCCTTTTTTTTTAAATTACTTTTTAAAGCTATACGTGGGCTGGCACCCCACAGGAGTTGGAATGGGTCACCCCAGTGTTTCGGGAATTATAATAATCAAGCTGAGGATACCATGGATAACTCTTTCCAGGTCCTGATAAAAACAGTTTTAATTTGGTGTTTATAAACTCATAAAACCTGCTCTTCACAACACAGCTGACTTGTTTGTTAAAAATCAGTGAAGTGTCCAAGAAGACACCAAGATTCTTTACATTACTATAGATTTTGCAGACAGAGACCCAAATGCATCAGTTAGACTGGTGACAGAGCGAGGGGGCCAAACAAGATCTCTTCAGGTTTGTTTTCATTTAGTTGGAGGATGCTCCTTGCACTTCCCACATAACACATAACAATGCTGTGTTGATCAAAGACAGAGCTGAGAGGAAGCATGTATAGAGAGAATATGAGGGGGCCTAGATTTGAACCTTGGAGAACACCATAACTATTGGGAGCAAGAGATGAAGAGCAGTTCCCTATTCCTATAGAAATGGCTCCTCCAGAAATCCTGGAGGGAAGGATTCTCTATTATTGCTATGGGATGCAACTATGTCATGATAGGTCTATTCAGGACCTGAAGAGGTGCAGAGCAGAGTGTGATGTTATCTCTAGCTAACGTGTTCAAGCAGCAACACCAGTTGATGACATCAGCCTGTGAGGAACAGGCACGTTTAGATCAGGCACTGTTGGTCCTGATAAGAGAAACATTAGGAATCATCCTGTGAGTATTCTGGATATCAATGAGCCACAGTGTACTGCTTCAAAGATATATTTACCCATGATGCATCAGTTTGTCTAAATTAATACATCCTTTTGTTTTTGTACAGTAACCTGCTGACCGTGCTGTCTGTTGGAAAGTGTTCTCCTTCATTGCTCCCTTCTCGAGCGTTAACCTAAAAAGCAGCAGAGCGCCTCAGGACTCCATAAAGCTCTGATAAACGCCGTGCAGGAGGTTTGGCATTTTGCTGCAGCCGAACATGTTGTTGTTGCGGAAAGCCGGCCATCTGTCATCCTGCATGGCAGGGGTTGACGATGGCCCGGAGGAGGCCAGGAGGCGGCACACCAGAGGGGCCTCCAGGCCTGGCTCGGCCTCTGTGATCCCTGTGTGGCATTTCATGAGACCACCTGAGCTCGGAGCGGGCAGGCTGCAGGCGGAGAGACGGTTAGTGTTGAGCAAAGAGGATCAATGGGTGATGGTGTGTAATCAGGAGCTCATCAGTCTTGTTTTCTCTCTTTAATCACAGCGATTTCTCGCTTGTCGTTTGGTTATAATGCTGATTTAATTAGAATCCAGCTGCCTCCACCTGAACTGGTGTTTTGCTTCTCAAATTGCTTTTGATTGGATTCATTGCTCTGATGGATTAAACAGGTTATTTTTAACCTCAGAGTGAAATCATGCTGCACAGGTGGAAATTGTTCTTTAAATGATCTGCTCATTTAATATTTTTTTTGCTTGTTTTGTTTTTTAAATTGTAAACACTTGTAAACACCAAAGCACTACTTTTATTTGTTCAAATTATTTTTTTTTGTACGCTAACAGCAGAAGTATTTTGTTAGTTAGTCCACTACTACTAGATTCATCACAAATTTCAAATTTAATTTCTCCAAAAAATATACAATGTCACTTTAGTATAGACTGATACATCTCACAGTCCAGATCGCTATTAAATTTCATACAAGCACTCGTGATCCCCAGAGGATGAACCCTCGCTTTGGAGATCTAGTGCCATCATCAGAAAAACATTTGTGTTTTTATAAAATATGTTCATGTTCCCCTCAGGATTAATAACTCTGAATCTGTGACTGTCCATCTAGCGCCATCATCAGGTCAACATTTTAATGTGTCCGATACTTTGGTTTATGACCAAAAACCTGCAGAACTCATCGGCAAGTCTCTAATTATGATTGTCTGCTGTTTACTGCTGAGCAAGAAGTGCACAGTGGCTTTTTTGCAAACGATGCTATGTGAGCACTGAGAGTGAAGAACAGTAAATATGTGGGCTTGAGAACCAAAAACCTGAGCTGTAAGATGCTGTCTGATCATTCTCCATGGTTTCGGCAGTTCAAGCAACACCTTTAACACTGCACAGTCCTTGGATCCATTGTTGGTATAAAAAAATGGATTAAAGCTGCTTTAAATTGTACTTTCTCTGGTGGAAACAGCTCTGTCCTCTTTAGCTGAATAGATCAGGAGGGTTGCTAAAGCCTCCATTGGACCAGCTGTATCTCTGCAGCTTCTCGTTCAGCTGCTAATGTGTCCAAATCATCGTGGGATCAAAGGAACTCACTCACCAGGAAGCCACAAATTACTTCAGTGTTTTGGGAAAACAAATGCACCTCAGAGGAAATTTGTATTACATGAACACTGGTGATTGTACTCTCTCAGCAGCCCCCGTCACACACTCTGATTCATCTGATTTTAAAGAGCGCAGTTCAACACCAGAGCGAGTGACAGGGCCACTTAATTTAAAGATGCATTGCCCCGACCACAGCAGGTTAATGCACCTCCTGAGTATTGGAAGTGGAGTCCGTGGCACCACCTTATTGATCAGGCGCATTTAACATCAATCCTGCCGCGTCCTCGTCCCTGAAGAGGCTCAATAAAGCTCCTCTACTCATCTCATTGGTGTCAACACATGATACTGTACCGCAGTGAATGACTGTCGACGGTGATGGATCGTATGTCCGAGTCCTGACATGCAGCAGTGTGCGCCGCATGTTGAAGGACGCTGGGCTGTAACGGCCTCCGAAGGTCGAACCTCGGATGATTTATCAAAGTCACGGAGGGACTTTCCCCTCTCAGTGAAATATGTCGCTCTCTGAGAGGACGTCGTGCACAACAGGAGGATTTATTATCAGAAACAGAAAGTGAAATGGGCTTACATGAGATACACTGATGTTAAATTAAAATATTATACAATAGTTTAGTTTGTGCCTGTAATATAATCAGTTTTACAGAGGTTGAATGTAACTAAGTACATTTGCTTGAGTTCAAATTCACTCGAGTATTTCCATTTTATGCTACTTCACATTTCTACTTCACTGCATTTTAAAGGGAAATATCGTACTTTTCTCTCTTCCTAGATGCTTTGCAAGGTTCATTATTATACAGTTTCATCATTTCATACAATTATCACTCAAGACGTCTAAAATGTGTGAGCAACTGTTTCATCAGTGTTTTCATATCATATCTATGTTGCATTTTAGATGACGTGTCTATCGTGATGCTCACGCCAAACTGTAAGAAAACCAACATCCAAGGGTAAAGAAGAATGGCTATCTCCACAAAGACAGCAACGGAAATGTCTAACAAAAAGGAAAACGAGATCCAGGAACTTCTGTTGCTAAGAGCAGAAACTAAAATCATCAGACAAATTAAAGGAGCAGCAAGAAACTCTGTTGTTTATGACCAAATTAAAAACTGAATGAGGCACCACAGTGTAATCCGCATCATGTCCTGCCTCCTGCACGCTCTACCCAGGTGCCTCCCCTCGCCCAAACCAAACAGAGTATTACCAGCAGGTGAGAACGCTGATGCTGACGATCTCCTGTTGAATCTCTGGACAATTTCAGGACCTGATTCTGCGGATATTGTCCAGAGTTTATATGAGAAAGCGGCTTAAGGATACGTATAAGCTCACACAGTTAAGTTCAGTTTCACACGGGGTATGAAAATCAGTCTCCTGGATAAAAGTCCTGTGTGTGTTTGACCCATCCACCCATAAGTGGACTTTCGTGCTCTTGACTTCCTTCTTTGCTCCCATAATAATTACAACAGCCATTAGAGGTCACCCCTCAACAACAAAAACATAAATATGGGTTGTAAGTTCTGCTTGTAAAAACGTCCTGTGGTCGTATGTTGGAGGACAGCATTGCTTGACATGTATAGCAGCACATCATGTGTGAGATATTTGGGATGTTTCTTCGCCTGCTGGTTGTTACCTAACTTTCAGCCTCTTGTGGTGGGCTGGCTCTCTGACACATACAGTTCACCCACACACCATGTGAACAGGTCGCAGCATCAAGGGGAGGGAAGGTCACCAGCGAGAACTCCTCCGAAATCTCCTCCACCACACGAGGATCCTCCAGAGGCTTCTGCTGAGAGAGAGAAATCCCAACACCTCATCCCTGAGAGGAGAGACGCTCACAGAGTCACACAGCTGCTGAGGAAAAGTTTCAAAAGGAAAAATATAAAATCTCTGAGAACACAGGAGGAGAACAAATCTCTGACTTCACTGAGCTTCATCTTCCTGCTGAACGGATCGATGGACAGGAAAAGGGTCCTCACACGTCACGGAAAAGAAAAAACAATCAGTTGACCTGGAAGTTGCAAAAAGAAAGAAATATTTGAATCTCACTGCTTTATTTTGGGGGGACGTTTATACCTTTGCTGTATGAGGTGTTTTTCTGTACCAAACAGTTCTAGGGAGCTCCCCCAAGAGCTACATACTTGTTAACAGCTCAGCCTTTTCCCCTTTAAGGGCGGTGGCCTTGTGAGTAACCTGTGAGGGTGTGACATGTGCTTCATTGTGTTTATGGAGGGAAGCAGTTCTCTCTCAAAAAATATGTGCAAAATTAATTGTTTCCTGCAATGTGACGTAATAACACCAGGTCAAAGTGCAACAGACAGGTCAGCTAACATTAAACTTAAAGACACAGTGCACCCAAAAATGAAAGTTCAGCCATTATCTACTCACCCATATGCCGAGGGAGGCTCAGGTGAAGTTTTAGAGTCCTCACAACACTTACGGAGACCCAAGGGGAGAGGAGGTAGCAGTTTTCCTGCAGCTCCTCAACACAACTGCCAGAATAAATGTCTGATCTGTCCTATCAAATAAAAGCCAAAAAATAATAATAATTATCAGTCAAATTGCAAATCGCCCATCTTCCATTGTTTCTTTGCACCTTGAAGACAGCCTTTGCCAGTCCCCAACAGTGAGAACCCCAGGAACCATTGGAACAAAGTCATGAGCCATGTAAAGCCTCTTCTTTAAACGTCCTCTAATTCAATAGAAAGCAGCAGTTAAAAAGCTGTTTGTGAAAACCCCACGTGGGTATTTGCACATAAACACACATCTACACAGATCTATAACTGACAGAGCTGACGGCTCAGTCTGTTTATTTACAGTCATATGTCATGTGTATGCCGTGTAATGACTTTATTTCTTCGGAGAAACACAGCATGACGTCTTATGAATTATATGTGTGTGTATATGTTGAGCAGAGACAGAGGTTGTGTGCAGAGACGCTAAATATAATCCTGCTTGTGGGCTGCACAGCTCGTCGAACCTGCTTTTCTTGTGGGTTTCATGTTTGGACCACTGCCCGGGTTGTTAAAACACGTCCAACTGTTCGTCATCCAAACACATAGAGCCGTGCCAAAGATGAAGAAACAAACTGAGACATAAAACTCAATTAACCGTATTTTCACAGATCTTCTCCTGCCGTGTGAGAGAGCCCATATTTTCCTGCCCTCTCTTCTTCTGGCACTTTTATTTGCTGTTAAGCTGTTTCGGTGAGAGGGACATCAAAGCTGAGCAGCATCCTTCAGAGCCACAGTGACTCTAATCTGCCTCTTTACACTTCTTATACAGCACTGTGGGGAAACCGCCAGCGGGACAACGAGCCTCCGGTCTGATGTTTCTGCAGGACTCCCTCATTGTCTCCTTTTATACAGCATCAAATATTTATGATATGGGCTCTGAAATGCAGCTTCAAATGATTAGAGTGGAACCCTTCAACAGTACATAACTTACATGCAGTGGTGGAAGATAACTAAGTACATTTAATCAAGTACTATACTTATTGTGCCGGAGCACACTCTAGCACAAACTGGACCATTTGTAAACCCGTAATATTGGACAATTCATGTAGAAATATGTTTCTTTTGCTCTCATTTTAGTGTAGAGCGTCAGACTGAATTTACCAACGCACCATGTCAGGTCACTCACTCTCTGGGACCACCAGTGTTACTTGAATAAGTAAATACTGATCAACGGGACCAGACTGGCCGACCTGTATGCTCTCACTCAGTGGATGGATGATGTCACAGGAAGCCAATCTCACAAAGGAGGACCACACTTGAACGCTTTCCTCCAGTTTGTTTTGCCCTCTGTCCACCCTCTGTCAGCTCTCTGTCAGCTCTCTGTCGGCCCTCTGTCGGCTCTCTATCTGCCCTCTGTCGGCTCTCTGTTGGCCCTCTGTCGCTTCTCTATCTGCCCTCTGTCGGCCCTCTGTCGGCTCTCTGTCGGCCCTCTGTCGGCCCTCTGTCGGCCCTCTGTCAGCTCTCTATCTGCCCTCTGTCGGCCCTCTGTCGGCCCTCTGTCAGCTCTCTATCTGCCCTCTGTCGGCCCTCTGTCAGCTCTCTATCTGCCCTCTGTTGGCCCTCTGTCGGCCCTCTGTCGGCTCTCTGTCGGCCCTCTGTCGGCTCTCTATCTGCCCTCTGTCGGCCCTCTGTCAGCTCTCTATCTGCCCTCTGTCGGCCCTCTGTTGGCCCTCTGTCAGCCCTCTGTCGCTTCTCTGTCAGCCCCTCTGTTGGCCCTCTCTCTGCCCTCTATTCATCTTCCGTCGGCCCTCTGTTGGCCCTCTCTCTGTCCTCTGTTTGCCCTTTGTCAGCCCTCACTCGGCCCACTCTCTGCCCACTCTCTGCCCCCTGTCGGCTCTCTCTTGGCCCTCTGTTGGCCCTCTCTCTGCCCTCTGTTGGCCCTATGTTGGCCCTCTGTTGGCCCTCTGTTGGCCCTTTGTCGGCCCTCTGTTGGCCCTCTCTCTGCCCCCTGTCAGCTGTCTGTCGGCTCTCTCTTGGCCCTCTGTCAGCCCTCTCTCTGCCCCCTTTCGGCTGTCTGTCGGCTCTCTCTTGGCCCTCTGTTGGCCCTCAGTTGGCACTCTGTTGGCCCTTTGTTGGCCCTCTGTCGGCCCTCTCTCTGCCCCCTGTCGGCTGTCTGTCGGCTCTCTCTTGGCCCTCTGTTGGCCCTCTCTCTGCCCTCTGTTGGCCCTTTGTCGGCCCTCTGTTGGCCCTCTGTTGACCCTTTGTCGTCCCTCTGCTAAAAAGTTAGCGTTCCAGAGAAATCCAATCTTCCTCTTAATCCCTCCCCAGTTTCTGATGAGGTGGACATGATAACCCTTAATACACATAACCTTATTCATCCCTACAACAGGAAATACTTTTTCCCTAACCTGATATGAAGTGTGTGCTGCACATGTCAGCATTTTTGATGATGGCCTCCGTCCAGTCCTTTGGTCTTATCACATTTAACCATCTTTGTTTTTGTTGACGGGCAGTGGCGGCTGGTTTTGAGCCATGACTCCTTCTATTCTGGCTCCCAATAACACAACAAGACAAACACATTTTAACACTCCTATGGAGCCTACAGCCCTGTGGGGGAGAGGCAGCTGCACCTCCAGGTAACAAACTGATGTCATCGTGATGTTGGCCGTAAAAATGTCTATAAAGCAGCAACCAACAATGCAAGAAGAGCTGTACCTTGTATAGCTCCATGTCATCCAGTGTGGGGCCCTGAATCAATCATATTGTGAGTTTCTAAAGATTCTCATTGTGTTCACATACAAAAATCTCACTTCAACTCTAAGACCAGACTCATTTCTGGTCATGTGGATCCTCCCAGGCACAGAAAGGTGTGTTTCAGTGATGTCTGTAAAGAAAAGCACAACACAGTGAGACATGACAGCGAGACACAGACAGAGAGCGACAGAGGAGGCTGCAGTGTCAGCTCTCCGTCACACTTTGTCGCAGGTTTTAGATGAAGGAAGAAGGAGAAACAGATCTGCGTCCCCGAGGGCCAATCTGTCCCTTTCACCTTTCGTCAAGAGTTTCTCCAAAGTGCACAAAACTTCCCACCTCGGCCAGGATGCAAATGAAACCAGTGGAAATTTGGCAAGAACGTCTGTTTGTGTGGGTTTGGATACTTCTGCTCACAATACCAAAATGACCTTTGTTAAAAAGTTGATACTGATGAGGTGAAATTTCAGATCATCTGACTTGCCTCAAAGGAAAATCCCACCCTGGAGCATCAACAGCACTAAATGAGTCACGAAGGTCAAAAAGTTTGTGGACGAGAATTCAACTTTTGTCTTATTTTTTCTCATAACTTTCAGCACATGTCGACCAGATCCATGAAAATGTGTGGGAACCCTGTCTGTATTATTTTAGTAAAAGCCTAGTATCACTGCTACACGAGCACACACACCCACTGGCAGTTGTTAACCTTATTCATATTGTAAAACTGGTCAGATATTTGGTAAAATACAGGTGTAAACATGGCAGCTGAGTGTTCTGTTGTTGCTAGGAAACATAAGGTGGAGAAAAAAAAGGCTCATATTTCCTCCTCTACTACGCTGTCGCCATCACCAACATATTTGGCAGCCCACCTACATATTTTCATCATCTTGAAGTTTTTCTGGCACCATAATGAGTCTGCACGTCCCGGCACGATTTCTTAATCTGACATAAACCGAGAAATAACGTTCCACAAAACAAAGTATGACAGTGCGCGGTGAGCCGTCAAAGTGAACAATGTGGGAGGGAAAATGGAGCAGAGAGACACAAGGCTGAGGATGTTAGTGACTGACAGATGAATTTCCTCTCTGGGTGAGGTTGGGTGTCAGTGTGGGAGAGACCAGCCAGCAGAAATCCTCCCAGGCTTTGTTCTCTGTATTTTTTTCCCTCTCTACGCTTTTCAAACACAATATCCAGGACACACTGAGTGCGCTGGCCTACATAATTCTTATTAAAGCAGTCACAAGCTCTGATTTGAAATGTTTATGGAAATGTTTTTATCTGTTACATTGCTCAGAAAATTAAGGGAACACTTAATGTAACCGGCCGTTACACCAGGAGAGCTGGACAGGGCCGTAGAAGGGCATCAACCCAGCAGCAGGACCGCTATCTGCTCCTTTGTGTGAGGAGGAACAGGAGGAGCACTGCCAGAGCCCTACAACATGACCTCCAGCAGGCTACTGGTGTGCATGTTTCTGACCACACTGTCAGAAACAGACTCCATGAGGGCGGCATGAGGGCCCCACGTCCTCTAGTGGGACCTGTGCTCACAGCCCAGCACCGTGCAGCTCCATCATTCACCAGAGAACACCAGAACTGAAGGGGCCGCCATTGGTGCCCCGTTCTCTTCACAGATGAGAGCAGGTTCACCAACGCCATGGAGAACGTTCTGCGGCCTGTAACATCATCCAACATGACCAGTTTGGTGGTGTGTCAGTGATGGTCTGGGGAGGCAGATCCTTGGAGACAGATCTCCATGTCAGAGCCAACAGTACCCTGACTGCTGTTAGGTACCAGGATGAAATCCTCAGAGTGATTGTCAGACGTCACGCTGGTGCAGAGGGCCCTGGGTTCCTCCTGGCGCAGAGGGCCCCGGGTTCCTCCTGGCGCAGAGGGCCCCGGGTTCCTCCAGTTTTACTTGTTGATGAACTGCTATGAATAAGTCTTTCTTCCCTAACAACATGATTTGAATTTAGAGTGTTATCTTGAATGTAATCTCTGCATTAGAACCATTAGCTTTGATGTGCTATATTTAGCCGTGCGCAAAAAGAAAAATCCTCATTCCCCATGATAAATCTGCAAAACAGCTACAAGTCGAATCAGTATTAAATTACGAGGAACAACCACGACATCAGATCATTTATTTGTACTTAAAACAGTGATGATATTAATCTTGAGTCTGCAGAGCGTTGAGCAGGACAAGATGGGGTCAGATAACGATGAAGGCTTATTTCTGTGTGTAGCAGCAGGATTAGTTGAACCCAACAGGCTCTCAGATGACAGAGGGAACTTTAACAGTTCATCAGAGAGCGCGGTGTTAAGTCATGGTGATAAATCCTTTAGTCAATGTCACACATAACAGGTCTGGTTAAATATTTAATGTGCGGCCTGAGGAAGACACTCAGAATGGGATCATCATTGATCTGATTGATTCTGTACATTAAAGGACATTTCCTAACAAGTAAAGTATGTCGATCTACAGCCTGATATATCTTCCTCCTCTGTGCCACAGAGCTCCATTGGTATCCATGTGTCAGAGGGTGACATGTTCCTTCACATGAACACACACACTGTAGTTTATTTTGATTCAATCCCACACACACCGTCCTGCTGACATAAATACTCACTAGAGCACCAAATGTGGATTAATCCTCTGCTGAAAATAGTCCCTGACAAATGCACTGTTTCCTCCTGTTTGTCTGATAAAAACGACAGTGAGAATACTGACACTTTATATTTATGAGATGTATTAGGTATTAATGAGGTATTAATACATTAGGCTCATAGGTTCCATTGACAACAATGTAAAACCAAGGCTGTTCTACCTAATGACCGTAACCCACATGACAGGAAAAACAGATTTTTATAAAGGCAAAGTAATCCTTAAAGTGGTCACTAATTCATATAACAAAGTGCAAAACATACTGCACCCTCTAGGGGGCGCAGCTCAAGCTTTAGCCTTTAAAATGCAAATCAAAAACTTTTTTAAAATTAAAATAAAATAAAAAACAGTGGAGGACCTTCACAGCTTTAGTAACCTGCTCTGTAGTCTGAGTGGGCGGAAGTTCGCTGCATAGATCAGCCTCTCATTGGGCGGAATGAGCCACCTGCTGAAGTCCCGCCCTACCACCTCCGGTTGCAGTTTTCAACACGTCCTTTACTAAGTTTTGCGGTGTTTGATGTTGCGGGGATGTAGCCATTTTTCTGCCATGGTTCGCATCCTGTAGGTGATATTTTTGTGGGCGTGTTACACCAAAACCTGTTTCCCCCCGGCAATATTTTTGCACCATTGCTGGCACCGCCGGGGCGTGTTTTTTTCTCCAATCTCAAAGTGAGAGTCGGTGCAGCCAGACCTTTCTTTTCTTGAGAAAGGTCTGGTGAGTGAGACTACCTGCTCTGTGATTGAAGCCAACGTCTAAGTGCCAAAAAAACTGCAGTTCCTCTAATGACCACTGGAGGCTGACTCCAGGAGCTAGTCAACCCCATAGACCTCCATGTTAAAATGTCAAACTTAACAGCAGTAATAAACATGTTTGCAGCCTGGTTAAAAAAAAAAACAAAACGATTTTGGTCTCTAGAGCTAATTTCAACATTCATGACAACTGTAGAGGGGGTGAGTCTTTTTTTTGTAACTTAATTGTTAACATTTTATTAAGGCTTAAAGTTATGCATAAATAAGAGCATGGCAGCTTTGAGTGACAGGTTTGTGGCGTCTGTTGACAAGTTGCTAACACAGCGACAGTGTTGGTTAGGGAATGTAACCATGGCCATGTCAGTGTGTTTTCAGTTCTTGTAAGTTAAATTGTAAAGTATTGGTCGCCTAAGGCCCCGAGCACACAGAGAGCATTTTGCAGGTTGCCGAACGTGACGTGCTCTTTTTCTCTATTGAAAGCCAACAGTAACAAAAACACTTGCTACACCTTTTTATTGTTGCCAGGCAACCACCCCATCACCTCCTTACCCTAAACTTCCCATGTAATCAATCTACTGTTTATTTATCCTCCAGTAATCACTAGACCTTTTTAAATAGGACAAATGTGCAAATTTGCAGGAAAGCCCAATCAGTCTTTTTTCAGCATTGGCAGTATAAAAACAAAATCGGGGAGTGCAGCAAAATGCCGCCTGCCTACTTTTGTTTATACAGAATGTGCCTTTTTCGGGGCAATGGGGGGCGTGAGCAAGTAACAAAACGTGTAGCTCAGCGTGTGACGTAAACAGTGACGTGGGAGGGAAGCCGCGGCTGGTCAGTCCTTCGGCGATTCTCTCGTAAGTTGGCCCGTTCTTCACCGTCCCCGTCATCTGACGGTTAATGGCCTCTTCGTTTGCGAGGACAAGGAGGGCGCACAATTCCTTGTCTCCCCAGTTGCTCATCTTTACAGTGTCTGTCAGGTTTGTGTTTCCCTCTTGCTACTAGCTGCTCGCTAATTCCTGCTATCAGCTGTTTCCTGTTTATCCAGGTCACACGTGCGGCGTCATCAACAGCCCCTTCCGTTGCAGAAGGCTGCCTCAGTCTGTTTGAACTTTAAAGGTTCCGCCAATATGTCTACCCTACGAGGCGGAAAATTGGGCACCTTGGATCAACTCGCCAATCCGGCTCTGTGTGTCTAAACGCTTGCAGCTTGCTGACATGTTGAGGCAGAGGGTGCTGTCTGTAGCTCTGGTTGAGGGTGAGAGGCTGTCAGCAGATAAACAGAGATCTGTGTGGGTACATAAGACCCTAAAAAAGAGGCTGGATCATGGGGAGTACCACCAGTTTCTCCTCAATTGTTTACCAACTGTAAACTTGTTGTGACCATGAAGAAAAAGAGATAACGTGGGGCACTTTTCCACTCCGGAAGTTCAGAGCTAAAATGCTTTCTGTGTGATCAGGACCTTAAAAAAAGTATTTGTTTGTACCAAAAGACCCTCGAAGGAGTCAAAAGTTCATTTTTTCCAGTAAGTACATTTTGCTTTCAAGCCTGTTTTGTTTTTTTTGTTTTTTTTTTGTTGCTTCTGAAAATTAGCATTATCACAGTTAAGTACAGCTCTTTATGCACCATGCAAACAAAGCTAACAGCTAGCATTAGGGTTAGCTTCACCCTCTCATACAAATATGGTCCCTTTAGGCTCCAAAAATCCAAGATGGGGACAGCCAAAACTGCAGTCACTGTGGCTATATCCATACAGTCTATGAATAAAACAACAAATCAGCAGGGAGCGTGCGGGAGCTGCATAATAAATCAGGGTTTATCTTGATACAAAACAAACTGATTTCCTGTAAAAGCAGGTGAACTAAAGAAATGAAACGCCTGTTAAAGAACATACAGAAGAACAGAAGTATATATTTCCTGTTATCTGTAGCTTCCACATGGTCATATTTCTCCAACAGAGAGAGATGGTAATCCAGAGGCCTGCTGGGAAAATGTTTATTATAAATCACGGCGGCACCTTTAAATGGGCGAGAGCCATTATCTCGATAAAAACAACTGTAGTGGGTTTTCCAGCCTCGGGGCTCTGCAGGGACGGCCATGATGAATCAGTGTGTGGGTGTGTGTGTGTGTGTGTATGGTTATGTGACATGTCGGCTCATTCATTTTGATGTATTCCTGTGTGAGTGTGAATGTAGATGGAGGTTTGCTTAAATGTCTGTAGTGACATTAGCTGCCTGCCGGGCTGATTGATTCTCTCTTCAGTCCTGTTTCATTTGTCCTGTGGGAACATCCTCCACTCTTCGCTCGTTGAAAGACATCGTGTCACACTTTGATTTTCACTTTTACATATTCAGGGACCTCTGCACAAAAACATCTTGAGCAACTGTCATAAATACGATTAAAGAAACAGCTCAATGTTTTGGGAAATCCTTTAGTTTGCTGTCTCACTGGGACTCACTTCATGCATAAAGCAGTGTGACTTTGTGTTCAGGTAGGACATTCAGTTTAGAGTTAAGGGTTCTTCCTGTCCACATGTCAGAGTGTCCTTTATGACACTTACCCTGACATTACTGCAGTAGCATGTCCATACTTTTTGACTGGGATGGCCCAAGAAGAGTCCCCTTCATCATATCCCGTATGGTCAGTTTGTTTCATTGACCTAACTTTGGTTGCTAAGGTATTTTGTGCAACCATTTAGTTAACTTTCCTAAGTGTAAAGCCAAGATATGCTCAAGACCTTAAATATATAAGTCAGCATTCTACAGAGATCTTAAAGAAAAGACTTAAGGGTGTTTTGTCCAGACAGTTTTATCTTAAGGAAACCGTGAAGGCCCAGACACACCAAACTGACGTCAAAGAAATCGCAGCAACAAAGGCCAACTGTTGCATCACCTCACCGCTGGATGTTTCAGCCAAAAAGTTGCTCTTGAACACACTGCAAAGACTACAGCCAACAGCCAGTTAACACGTTATGAGCCCAAGCCCGGTTTAAACCCGCCATTTTTTTTTCAGGATACGATCGCGGACATCGAAGGCTGACTCTCGTCTTTCTTTCTATGGCAAGCCTTCGTCATGTGCCTCTTAAGTGTTGAGGTCCAGCATCGTGCTGCACTTGGTACACTCGACGAAGTCGACACACACGTTGTCACCGTCAACAACTCACAGATGCGCAGCCAGTGGCGCCGTTAAACTGTTTCTGCCAAAGAGTTCAATAGCTAAAAAAAATGTACCTCATAACATAACCTTTTAGCTTCTCTTCTCGTGCACTGAGCTGAACTGGAATTGGAGTGATTGCTCTCTCCAGTGTGCTCCACCATCTCCAACCCCAATTCACCATGCTGAATCAGCCCAGAATTAAAGGGGTGACAAGGGCCAATTAGTGCCAACAGTACGGGACACACTGCAGAGCAACAGACGCTCACTGACGGACCAACACTGTCCAACAGCTGACTGTCGGCTTGGTGTGTCATCAAAGAAAATCTCAATTCAAGCTGTTTTGTTCAAGCGGCCCAGGTCTTATCCTCAGTGTTGACTCTGTATGTGATTGCACCTTTAAACTCTGCGGTCAGTCTGGAACTTTATTTTAAAGAAGCTGTATTCAAAATTCAGAGCATATCAATGGTCCAGGGTTTAAGGTGGGATTGTCTGCATATGGTTCTCAATATGGAGTTGGCTGAGCCAGCGGCTAGCAGCTAACTGTGCTAACTCAATAAACAGCGCTAACATGGCATTTAGTACTGACAGAGCTGATGGTTTTAACCGGGGGGAACTAGAAGATGGGCGTTAGACTTCCACAACAAGGCCTTTTTGATGTTAGCAGAAACCGCCGTATGAGCGCAGTGCAGAGCAGTGGTGATTAGCTAGCCAGTGGGAAACACGCACGGGGACTCTCATGCACTAAAGGCCCTGACACACCAAGCCGACGGTCGGCGTCGACCAAAGTCGGGCCGTTGGTGAACGTCTGTCAGCCTAGTTTTTGCGGTGTGTCCCGCAACGTCTGCACTTTGGCGTCGCCAGCTTTATGGCCGATTGAGCATGTTGAATTGGCGGCAGAGCTTGTTGGTGAGAGAGATCACTCTGATTGGCTGTTCAGGTTTTATTTTCTCGCCCCTGTAGCGAGTGAATCTGCCTGTAGTGAAACCGGGGCTAACCGGTGCTTCCTCCTCAGGCTCCACTTCACTCAGCTGCCCCACAGACCCGCTGCTTCTTCACACTTTAACCTGAATAACAAACCGGAGCTAGCTGGGAGCGGCTAGCGGAGCGTTAGCCACAGCATGACCGGAGGGAAGCATAGCCAGTTAGCCTCCGCTAGTCTCTGAGCTAGCCCCGGCTCTCCGTTTGGATCCAACCGGAGCACCGAGCCCTGGTTTGTTATTCAGGTTAAAGTGGGAAGAAGCAGCGGGTTTATCGGGCAGCTGAGTGAAGTGGAACCTGAGGAGGAAACACCGGGACCGTCTGGATGTAATAGTCCATGGAGGTGCTGCGGTGCTCGGCTGCACAGATAGGAAACCCCTCGGCTGACAGGATGTACCACTCTCTCACTCCGCTCTCTCTCACGCAGGCGCAGAACGTACGTGCCACTTGGCCGTCGGATGTAGTCCATGTAGTGTGTTCAAATGCAACTGACACAGAGCAACGTGAGGCGACGTAGACGACGCAACAGTTGGCTTTCGTCACCGCTAGTTCTTTGATGTGGGTTTGGTGTGTCCGCACCTTAACATGCAGAGGCACCTGGACAGTTGGAATGGAGAAGCTCACATTACAACACACACACACAGGGAGCGTGACTTCATTCTCTGCTCAGGATGCCATTACTCCACCATATTTTTATAGAAAATAGTTGTTTGCTGCGAGATTGATGGTCTTAATCTAACAAAGAGAACCTTTAAGGCGTTGAGTTACAGATCCTAACAATACAGGATGATGTGTCTGTATATGTGAATTAGACACACACAGAAAAACACATTTATGCATCAGTGTGCTGTTTACTGTGTCTCTGCTGATGGTAAAGCTCTCATGAATGTTTGTGTGACGCTCTCGTGCCATCAGTGCTCCGACCGTCCTTGATAAATGGAAGTCTGCAGCCTCTTGTCTTGGAAAGGACGGCAGCCATCGCCACTTATCTTTCCTCTGCAGCCTCTCCTCGCCAGACAATTCAACATATTAAAAACCCCGACGTCTGACCACCACAACCTGCTGCATTGTGCCGGCTCAACATTTCATTCCTCACCATCTCCTTCTGAGGATTATCCCACAGATTAACTACAATATTGTCTTGACATCAGTTGTTTGCTTTGGCTCCGTTCACAGGTGAGGTGTGTTCTGCTGGTGTGACCGCCTGAATGCTAATGAGGCGGCGGATCGCCCGTTTCCACGGCGATAAGTGTCCAGGATGCTCTGGATGTGTGACTCACACCAGATGTGTTTGTAAACACACAGATACAATAAACACAGAATCATTCATACCATTTCTAAAGGTTTGGATTGTTTGAAGTGAGGTTAGTTGAGGTACTTACCCATCATCAGTGTATATCCTACAGTAGATGGCGATTGGCACCCCGCCAGTTTGGACAAACTGACAAACTGAAGCGTCACCAGTGCCTTTCAGTAAATCAGCCAATGGTCATAGTCGCCCTATTAAATTTGACAGGGCGACCACGCCTCCGTAACATCAGCTGATATACTGTAAGGCATGTCACCAACGACATCTGGTGACGCTTCTGAAGAAGACGAAAGACAGCCGTCGAAACATGTCAAGGTAAAACAAACCTTATCTTGTGTGATATCAAAGAAAAGAAAAACACTAGTCTGATTAGCAGCTTGAGAAAAGGTGTTTTAAATCCAGATGAAATCTCTATGAACACTAAGCTCAATGTGAATACAATTACATTTCAAAAGCTAAATTGTTGTCAGACAATAATTGACGTGTTCCAGGATGGTTTGCTGCCATGTCATTATTCAAAAAGCCCAAAATTCCAAAGTCTCATTAGCCCATTGGACCAAAATCCCATTTTTCTGACAGTCTGTCATCACAAAAACAAACAAAAGAGTTCTAGTTTCCCAGCAGCATTTGAACCTACCATCCCAGGTGTTTTAACTGACCCACCTCTGCATCTCCAAGTGGTGTTTGAGTCACCAATGCCAAGTGTTCTTACAGATCCTTCTCTGCGTTTCTCAACCAAGTTTGAGTCACCGATCCTACAATCCTCGGTTGTTTTCTCCAACCCTCCTTTTGAGTTTCTCAATGTCGTTTGACCCACTGAGTGTTTTTATTGACCCTTCTTTGTGTTTCCCAACTGCATTTAAGCCACCAATCCCGGGAGTTTTTGACGACCCTCCTCTGAGTTTCTAAATGGCATTTGACCCACTGATGCCACAATCCCAAGTGTTTTTACTGACCCTTCTCTGTGTTTCCCTGCAGCATTTGAGCCACCAATCTTTGGTGTTTTGCTGACCCTTCTTCACATTTTCCCACGACATCTGTCCCACCTAGTGTGGGTGTTTCAAGCCTAAACCTTTCCACACATTCACCACAGCGTTGTTGAGAAATGTAAAGTTTCAATGAATCTGCTACAAAATAATGCAATATATCTGTGGTCTACAGAAACTTAAAAATCTACATTTTCTTCTGGCTATTGGGTTGTCGAACCACAGGGATTGTGTATTTTCAGAGAAACGGGATTTCAGAGCAATGAGTGTTTGTTTTGGGGATAACAGGCTGTTGGAGAAATGGGCTTTTGGTCCAATGGGACAACGGGGCTTCAGAATTTTGGGCTGTTGGAACAATGGGCAATCCCCACCCAAAGCCCGCTCAGATGTGATTGGTCAATACTACTGAGTCTACAAATGGAAACCAGAACACTTCCAGTATTAAAATTTTGTCCCGCTGCCAATAGATTCTGCTCTCATATGCAGATATCTGTTAATAGAGATAACAACGGACAAACAGCACCAGGCAGTTTTGGTTTGGCAAGAAAAACATTCCTGTTTTTTAAAATACTGCAAATGGTTATAAATTTATTTAGTTTGAATTTATTAGCAACACCCACTTTGTAAAATTTAAAAAATAAGGAAACATCCACACAATGCCCACCTAAAGATAAGCCTTTCAGATCACGGTCGAAATTATGCCATCTGAAACACCGAGTGTCCGACACTCGAGCTGCTCCTCGTTATCACAGAGATCACACGGAGAGGGGGAAGATACGACTGCTGACCCACCTGAGTCATCGTCACACAGATTACTGCTCAGGACTCTCCCACATGGATCCATCACAACATGAAGCATCACAGAGGACGTCTGAGTGAGTTATCAGGATCACTGACACTCCTGTTCATAGTGTTGCTGTTCTGATGCACTTCATGTTTAATGTTTCCCCCTGAGATATTTTCTGGAGACTGATTTCTTTCATGACTTAAGTTTGGTTTTAAACCAGAATTTTATTTAACTAAAAAAAGTATGCTTATTCACATTTGTTATTGTCTCAAATAACATATTAGAGTCAGTTTTGAAGTCTTATACGAGGTGTTTTCTGTGTGGTGACTTTAGGTTTGTAGGACATTTATTGGTGGGTTTGTCTTCTCACTCACTGCTCCACCTGTTGAAGGAACTCTGAACTCACGTCAAAGCAAGACACTTGTATATTTTTAGTATTGGGTGAGTTTACGATGGAGTTAGTTGAACACTTGATGTTTTTTACAAAGACGCTAAAGGTGCCTTTGGCATCGGTATGATGCAGAGTGGTGTGACAAAGTGTCAGCGTTTGATGCCCAGGGATTGAGAAGGGGCTAGGAGGTGACTGTGTACATTTTATATTTTTTTTGGATGAGCTATTTCTTAATAACTCTCTTCATATGTTGCTGCTGTATGGAGAAAGAAGCTTTCTTTGTTGGAGTCCAAATGGAGTTTTAAGCACATGAGGGCAGCTCTGTGAGGCTGTACTAAATGTACTTAACATCAGCATGCTAACATGCTGGGAACTGCCCATTGGTCCGACCATATTAAACCCATTGTTCCGGAGTCCATTCCGAAATCATCATGATGCCCTGTGGTTAAGGTCTGGTTAGGTTTAGGCACAAAAACCACTTGGTTAGGGTCAGGAAAAGATCATGGTGTGGGTTAAAATGAAAAAGAAAGTGACAAACACATAAGCCGTGAGCCTGCTCCGCCTCAAGCCTTTCCCAGCTGACCCAGAGCCGGTCGCAGCACACCATCAAGGAAGAAATACGCCCGCCGGGAGCCGTTCAGCACCGCGGACCGTCGGACTAATGGGATGTCAGACCAATGACATGGACCCAACATGCTCACAGTGCAACGTCTTCTCATAGAACGATTCATATACGCTACAAATTTGCTCCCCACAAATGACCTTACGTCCTTAACATACAGTTACCTAATTATTGTAAAGTTATGGAGGTTTGGTTTAGGAACAGAACCATGGTGAGGACATACCTGAAAATGACTTAAAGTTCACATGGATCCAAATATGCAACTTCAGGGTAAAGTCCCAGGCAAAAATCAAATTTCATCACAGCTGATCCAAAAGTTGTTGAGATATTTCCCTAGAAACAAAAACATGATGTTCATGATGGCATTAGATGCTCAGAGGATCGCCAAAGTCAGTGGGGTTCAGCCTCTGGGGATCATGAATGTCTGTATAAACCTTCATGGTAAATAGTGCTAAAAATCTTGGAATATCTGAGTCTGTATTAAAGTATGCCAACACACACATTTTGGGGGAAATTGAGATTTTGGTGGTAAATCTTTTAAACAGAGTCAAGTCTGTCTGCGATATTTAGATTTTTCTTGTGTACGACCAAAATCCTTACTGTTCATCCTCTGAGGAGCATTAATGTACCAGTTCATTGATATTTCAATAATAATAATAATCTGGGCAGCAGTAGAAGTGTATTCATCATTGTTGGATTCGGGAGGTTTTTATGGGCTTGATTTCAAATTGAACCCTCCAGCACAAACACGTTGGACCCCAACAACTGGATCATATCCGATTTTGTTAATGTGCTGAACACCAACCTTCATGCTGCGAGGTGAGACTGATCCTCCGCTCGGTCTGTTGGTGCAGATAGAAACACCGCAGAGAAACATGTATTAATTGGCAGAGGGAGAGCTAGCGTATCCGCACAGAGCTGCAGTGTCCAGAATGTCATCAAGACCTTGAGATTACAACGGAAAATCAATTAAGGTCTGTAATGCGGAGCGGCAGGCCGGGGAGCCGCCGCCGCTCACAGCTTTAAATTGGCTGCTGGAGCCGAGGGGCCGGCTGCTCGGCTCTCCGGCTGATTGTCCCTGGCAGAGGTCAGTGGAGCTCTCCAAACATTTAACACCAAACAACGAGACCGCTGATTACAAGTGATCACTGCACTGAGGCTGTGCTGAACTCTGCTACATGAGCACCGCTGGACGGAACAGCTGAGAGGTTCATCATGGGGACGGGTTCAGTTATTGTTTGGACCTTTTGTTATTGTTGTTTTTAATGTGTGAATTATACTTTCTTCGATTAATTCACTTATTTTCTTTGTTTGGTGTGTTCGGATGTCCAGCAGCTTCTAGTGTCGCCAAACATACCTGAGCCACATGACCTCCTCTCGATCATGTAACCTGGAAAGAGGACAGACAAACACACAAGAGGCAAAAGTGAAGCACATTGTTCACATGGATAGGAGAAATAAATAAATAAATAAATAGAGATAAGAGGAGGACAAAGACCCAGATCCAACAGCCAGGAGAGAAAGAAGGTCCCTAAAATAGCTGATTTTCCAGCACAGAGAATAAAATATCACAGTATACTTAAAGGATTGTCACCAAAAATGCTAAGCCTGCACTCTGATCCTTCAAAGATGCAATATCAGTGATATCTGTACACCCAGAGCCGTCCTCAGGGCTTGTAGCTGCATGCTGTGCAGCTGTGCAGCTGTGCAGTTGCAGCGTTGAGATGTTTGTGCTCTGGATGGAAACAGATAAAGCAGCATTCAGCCGTCCACACACGGCTGCAGGCTGATTATCACAGCGCTCACATGGCCCTAGGCTCGTATTTATCTGCCTCAGCAGGAGCTGCTGCTGCTGCCTGCAGCTCTCAGCTGAAAGAAGTGACACAACAAGGACCGTCTGCTGCAACGTTGACATCTGCTGGCTGCTGAGCTGCAGCACAGGACGACAGGACGAAAGCAGGGACCTGCAGGTTCTCAATAGAACCCTAGAACACAAATAGGGGGAGACAGGAGTGTTAGAGGAAATAAGTGTTTAATAATATCATATAAGTGGCCTCATAGTGAAAATATCATACAGTAAATGAGCACCTGGTACAGATGCAAACACATACAGAAACAGATTCATGTCTTTATTAATAATTTTTACATTTTTGTCGTACATAAAGACTAAATCACCAAAGCTGAATGATGTTTTTTACACATGATAACAACATGGTAATATGTATATTGTGTATTTTATATAGAACTAGAAAAGCACTCGGATTTCCCACCATTTTAATATTTTGTCCACTTTGCTTCAACCGATCACCACCAAAATTTGTCCTTTGTCCCATTATCAACCTTTCCTGAAAATTTCATCAAAATCCGTTCAGAACTTTTTGAGTTATTTTGCAGACAAACAGACAAACAGACCAACGCCGGCGAAAACATAACCTCCTTGGCGCGGATAATAATAGCTTCAGATGACAATAAATTTCATAGGTGTGGATTTGAGTCACATGACTAGGACTCAAGTCAGATTTGAGTCACAAATCTGATGACTTAAGACTCAACAAAATAAAAAGTAATTATATTAATTTAGTAATGACTCGTGACTTCACTTGGACTCGAGCATTTGTGCTTGAAAATACTCGATTACCAAAATCCAATTTGGAAAGAAAGTTACAGACATTTTTCCAATATGAGACGAGTTAAATACAAGACAAGAGAGAGACATGCAAATTCATTCTGTTCTGGTTAAGTGTTTTTTGCCATGAAAGTACAATGTCAGCACTAAGTTTATAGGATGAAGTTCAGTCACACTTGTTTTAACATACAGGCCCAAATATATTTTTAATAAATAATTATTAACTTTTGTAAATTCCACATATCATTATTCTGTTGTTAAAAATGGCACTACATTTGATGAAGAACACATAATGACTTGATTAGGACTTGCAAAACAATGACTTGGTCTCACCCTTGTTGAAAAAAATTCATTAATCCTGTACATTTTCAATTAAAACAAAAGGAAATTAAATAAAATGAATATTTGTTTATTTATCTTATCAGTATTACGTAAAACAAAACAAAGCAAAGCTTTTTTTGGAAAAAAAAGAAAGGAAAGAAAAATACAAACACAATGAAATGTTGATTTACTGGTAAAATCTGAATTATAGTCATGTATGTTCATCCTTACATTAATGGGCGAGTGAATGGATGAATAGATGAGTCTACAGTTGATGGATGCATAAATGATTCTGTGATCAGTTAAAAGGATGAATGCATGGTTCGATAACTTTACGGATGGATGGATGGATGGATGGATGGATGGATGGATGATTGAATGGTTGGTCCTACCTTTGGATGGGAGGATGGATGGTTTTATGGCTGAACAGATAAATGGTTGGTTGGTTGGTTGGTTGGTTGGTTGGTTGGTTGGTTGGACAGTCCTAACTTTGGATGGCAGAATGTATGGTTCTGTGGCTGAGCAGATAAATGGATGGATGGTTCTATCTTTGGACGGATCGGACTGTATAAAATAATGGACTAATGGACGTAGCTACCATGACATCACCCATTTGTTTGTGGACTCCCATTCTGAAGCCTCTTGTCCAGCAGTTTGGGTCGCCATGTTGGTTTTTTACAGCCAGAAGTGACAATATTTGGCTGAGACGGTGGAGCTGTGTAGGAGCAAGGGGTGGATCTGACTGAGAAGCGGAGGACAGATGGCAGACAGCCTGTCACTCAGAGCAGCCACGCCCCTGATTATGTATTTTCAGCCCCGGAGGTTTCCACTTGGGACGGGTGTATAAATAAATGTATGTTTGGAGGGATGGTTGGTTGGATACATGGATAAGTGGATTAATATATCCATTCCTCCAACAATAATATCATTGCTGAAGAAAATGAAGTGATGATTCAATGGTTTGAAGATGGAAAGTATGGATACAGAACATATATTTCATTTCCTTGTTTTACTTAGACTTAACTTATTACCATATATTGTTTTTGTTTTTCATTCTTGGAGCTTCATGGTTGGACAGATGAAGGATGGATGGTTGGAAACATACACGGACAGAAGAATGGATGAATATATCCATTCTTCCAACAAAAATACCATTGCTGAAAAGAATGAATGGATGATTCAGGGGTTAGATTTAATTCACATGAATATATCTTGCTTTTGTTTTTCATTATTTTCACCCTATGGTTGGACATATAAGGATGGTTGTATGGTGGGAGACATGGCTTGAGGGATTAGTATTCTTCGAACAGTATTACTGTTGTTGAACAAATAGATAAATATTTTTCATTTTTTTGTTGTATTAGTTTTATTTCATATTATAATATTTCTTGCTTTTCTTTTAGTGATCTTGTTGCTGTATGTCTGGACAGATGCATAGATGAACAAATGGATGTTTGAATGGATGAATGGCTGGTTCTGTGGCTGGATGGATGAATTGTTGGATGGCTGCATGTCTCTCTGTCGGTTCATGACTCCATGCGATGGGGGTCGATGAAGTGAGACGGAGCGAACATCTCCATCTTCCAGTCTCAACGTCGCCTGCAGTGTCTCAAAACGATTCCCTCAGTTGGATCCAGTTTGGTTTTCCCTCCCCCCTCAACCGCACCACCAACACCAGCCTCCCCCTCATTCCTCCTCTCTGTCTCTATTTATAGAGCCTGTTGGAAACACATTGTAATGAACAGGATTCCCAGCTCTAACCCTCACTCACTGTCTGTCCTCAGCAGCTCTCTGATCCCCAGCAAAACAAAATATGTCTGAAAAATGTGAAAATGAACGAAACGATGTGTGCTGTCTTTTTATAAGGAGAAACATGAAGCAATGTGTTTGGAGTGGACAGAAAATACAACACAGAAATCCAAATGATTAGCCCACTGATTAACATCTTTGTACCCCAAATGGTTGACATTGGACTCAAGGTTATTGTAGTCCTGTCATGTGTATGGACTACAAAAATGTAGGTTGAGCAAAGCAAAATTTAAAGACGAAAGTAGGAAGAAGAAGAAGAAAGAGGTAGGTAGTTACCAAGATAGTTACAATGGCCCCTAGTGCACATCAGTATCATGGAGTTACTTGCGCTAGTTACTTGTTATGCACCTAAACTAGCTCCCTTATAATTGTATCATCACATGATCTAATAGAGACTTGACATTTGGTTACACCAACAGACATAATACCCAGAAATCATCATTGCATATATATATATCACAGAAATACCAACAGAAATAAGAGATTATTCATTTAATTATATTGTTTTTATAGTTTATGTATAGGTTATAGAGAGTATGGCAAATGGAGTTTTTCTTGTAACACAGGCATATTTCGAAGGCCAGCATATAGTTGGAGGGCCCACTCACTCACCCGATGGGCCCCAGTGCAACCACCCTGCCTGCACGGTCTAAATTTATGCCCCTGACCCAGAGAATGATTCGTTAAGATTTTGATTACCCCCTACGAAACCTACGAAACTGTGACGTCTGCAATCATGTGAAAATTCGATGACCTAAACCTAACCTATGTAACTTTACATTAAAGCCGCTACAAGGAACTTTTAACTGGATATGCAAAAGTCTCTGGTTTCTGCTGATGTCTGTGCGTGACCTACAACAGCAAATGAGACCATCGGTGTGAAGATAAGCTATTTCTATATAGTGTATATCCATACCTTTAGGAAACCGTGTCCAGGTCCGCCCCAGGTCGCCTCCAGGACGAAGCGATTTACGGCACTCAGACGGCACACGTCATCTTACCTAGCTGCTTACATTTATAGTGACTCTTATAAATAGTCGCTATTCCTCCTCCTCGACCCGACGTCCGCGGGGAGTTAAAATAGCAGCAATCATCGGGTAAAAGTTCTGTGAAAGCACTGGACTCACCAACAGTCAGCCACGTCTCAGTCACACAGAGAAAATCCAATCCTCGGGAAGTCAGGAAATCCTTCAGGATAAACGTTTTGTTCGCTTGCGATCTAGCATTTACCAGCCCAATCCTGGCAGGAGCCGGCGGGTCCACGGCGTTAGCTGTCCAGGGAGCCACACACAGAGGCCGCAGGTTGCGCAGATTCACCCCTCGCCAGCGGGGACGAGGAGAGCAGGGGCCGCGGGGCTGGAACACCTCATCCAGGCCGACGACAGGTACCAGCCAGGCGTTGACAGGGTCCAGTGAGTGATAAGAAATAAAGAGGTGAGGCACCGCTCCATACTCAGTCCAAGAAGCTGTGGAAGTGCTCGCCAAACAGGCCTTCAGCCTTACCAGCTGACCGCTGCGTTTACCCCGGCAGCGGTGGCGCTCACACCGGAGAGGTGGAACTGGGGCGCGGCAGAGGTGAGCTGGGATCCCTGATAGGAGCGGGGGCAAAGTTTTCCCGTCTTGTTGTTTCATTCATCCCCAAAACAAATACATGCGTGAGCCAGGTAAGCGTCTTTACGACAATATGTGCTAGAGCTCATGGGAAATGTAGGCTTCATTCCGGCAAAACACTACCGCTTTTGTCCACAGGGTCGCCAAAATCAACTCAAAATTAAAGTTACTTGTAGGGGCTTTAAGTACAGAATGCAACAAAGCCCCAACCATGATTCTTCTCGTAACCCTAACCCAATAGGTAGGGGCTCGAATTCGTAAGATATCCAAACCATTGTTTGATGATACGTTTTCATACATCGTCCTGAAACGACTGAATTTGCCATTTTTCTTGAAGACAGTCTCGTCTTGTTACATGTTCAGGGGTAGGTTCGCCTAGATTACAAAACATTTTCTCTTGAAGCTCCAGTGGCAGGTATCCATGCAGAAAGTTGTGTTATTATGTGTTCACATTTGAGACATCTCTGAGATCTCTGCCTTCTTTTCTTGGTGGTTTTCTGAGCAGTATTTTACCTTCAGTGTCCTGGAGAGTCTTGTATTGATCTGTCACTGTCAATCATGTCTGCACAGCTAGAAACCACCAGAGGTAAGAAAATATGTGTTTTTGTCATTTAGGTGAACCAACAACTACAAAACAGCCCCACAAAATTGCAGTTTTTATTTTAAGCAATGATATAAAATGTTGCTCTTTTCTTTTACATGTCAAAATACAAATACATTTACAAAGAGATCCAGTTGCACCAGTTGTGTCCGTCTGCTTGGGTCAGCCAATCAGTGAAAACAATGAAAACACTTTTAAATGTTGTACATTTGAATGCATAGTCTACCCCCGACTCCTCTGACAGTCAGTGTATTTCATAAATCCCTGTTTTCCTCTGACCATATTTAGATTGTGGGGTATTTATAATCTATCTTGCAGTTATATTCGCAGTCATACAGAATGTGGAGGTGTCAAATATCCGCTGCCTGTGATTAAGCTCATCAGTATTCTCTTTCATATTTAGGTCACATAGTCCCTATGTACTCTCCTCATTTGCATAATCACAGAATACCATATCTTTTTTTTTTTTTGTTAGGATTTCTTTCTTCCTCCACGGCTCACAGACATATTTTGGTGGTGTGTGTTTGAGTGGAGCAGATACACTGAGAGCAGATTTGAAACATTTGTGTGCATTGTTTATCATCATGAATACATACAGTGAGACATGGTATGAATGTCTTCATCAGTCTTTGACTGATGAATGCCAAATCTAGACTTATCTATAGTGCGGATTACCACATGTCCTTTAAGGGTTAAAACAAAGGCGCAGCAACACAATTATACAAACTCAGTCCACCACTTTGGTACAGACCAGTCTGCTGTCGTTCCAAAGTCGTCAAATACTGCTGCTTTGTCAGTGATTGGGCATTAGATACTGACGCACAAAGGCACCATTTGCAATGGTATAATATGCACCGTGCAGCGGCAGTTGTTGACGGAGCAGCCAACCGAAGTCGTCCAACACTTGCACTATGTCAGTGGACATTAGTGTAAAATACTGACACACAAAGGCACCTTTCACAGCAGTTTGTAAGCAGTACCAGCGTAATATCAGAAGGTGGAAAGTCGCTATATGGTGGGTGGAAAGGGCAGTGGATGGGTCCAACAAACACTGGACTTTCACCCAGGAGCCTGGTTGTTCCATGTATCTATAGCCCCTTTTACACTGCCAGATATTCCGCAAATGTTGGGCCGTTTTGCCGGCAAGCTGCGAGCATTTAGACACACAGAGCCAGACTGGCGATTTGATCCGAGGTGCCCAATTTTCCGCCTCGTAGGGTAGACATATTGGCGGAACCTTTTTGGTTTAAACAGACCGAGGCGGCCTTCCTCCATGGGAGGGGCTGTTCATGACTTGTGGGAGGAGCTGTTGATGACGCTGCACGTGCGACTCATTGGCGGTGAATAAACAGGAAACAGCTGATAGCAGGAATTAGCGAGCAGCTAGTAGCAAGAGGGAAACACAAACCTGACAGACACTGTAAAGATGAGCAACTGGGGAGACAAGGAATTGCGCGCCCTCCTTGTCCTCGCATTTTGCTGCACTCCCCGATTTTGTTTTTATACTGCCAATTCTGAAAGAAGACTGATTGGGCTTTTCTGCAAATTTGCATAAACACTTTGTGCAAACACTCACGTCCCCCAGAGGTGGAATGACATGATGATCCCCTGATTTTTCCTCTTGTGCCACCATAGTGAACATTTTACTTAAATAGCATAGCAACTGAGTATCAAACACATTCTCTCTACAACCTCGTCACATATCGACATTTGGTCATGGACCTTCAACGTCCAGATATGACGTCCAAGGTACCCTGGATGAGTTGGTCATGTCAGTTTCAGCCTGTTGCATGCATTGTCTGTTTTCAAAATACCCTTCCCTTTTCATAGGAAATTTGACATTTACATACAGTCTTTTTCAAAATAAATGCACGATGTCAGTACAACAATGCAAACTGACTTTCTTTTTTCCTCAAACAACAAACACACTTGGTTGGGTTTAGGCAAGAAGAACAGGGTTTGGCTTTAGAAACTTATGGGACACAAACACCGCTCTATGGGACACAAACACCGTTTGTTGGACCCATCCACCACTTTTCCCATCAGCCCTACTCAGACTTTCGCCACCTCAACTGTCATTCTTGTCTCGTTGCAATTCCCCCTGATGCCACCGAGCACTTTTAAACTATAATAGAGACTGGCCGTGTATCATGCTGACATTAAAGGATGGCTTTTTTTGTCAGTGTTTAATGCCACAAGTCACTGCCCAAGCACCAGATTTCGACAACTTCGGAGTGAGACCGGGTTGGATTGGAAACTTTTATTGGACGTTTTTTGACATTTTATAGACCAGACAAACAATAAACTAATCAAGAAAATAATTGGCACATTAATGCATATTAAAAATAATTGTTACTTGCAGCCCTACACTTTATTATACCCTAAAGACACAAAACTAGATATCATCTTTTCTGTGGGTTCACGGCCCGCTGATTATTTAGCCGCCACCAGCAGTGGCTGCCTCCTCCTGAGCGATGCTGCTGTCACATTAATGGGAAATACCAGTGGGATTGGTGTCGTACCCTGAGGCACTCCGAAAACAATGTCTGCAGATGACATTGGAAAGAACATAAAAAACTAAACATGAGCACTGCTTGTTTTCTCAGGATGATAAGATGAGTTGTGAGGACAAGACAACAGTTTTCTTGAGATAATAAAATAATAGATGATTCTAAGATAACAGACCCCAGAGAAGAAAATGAAGCTGCAGCAGCTCGCCAAAGTTTTAGAGACCCAGTTAAATCTCGATCAGCTTTGAGCAAAAGCTTAATTGCCTCTTTTATTAACAATACAACCCCCTCTGACATTATAGTGTTTGACTTTGCTCTGATTTCAGTGTTATTGATGTCTTTATTCTGGTCCCTTCTGTCTCATGTAGCTCCCTCTTTGTTCGGTCGTCCCTGTAACGCCGACGGCTCCGGGGCAAAAGACAAAGACTCTTTCTCTGAAATTTCTCCCCAAAGAGTTTGTGACAGCTTTGCATATAAATTTGTTTGTGAGTAAATCCTCCCCTGCAGGACTTCTTTTTAACTCCGACGCCTCAGCGGGAGCCGTCAGAGACTCCTGAAGAAACAAGCAGACTTTCAAGATTTGAGTTTGACAGAGCTCTGTATTAGAATTAAAATTCAATTTTGTCCTCCAAACGGCCCTTTGTCTGTCTGAGAGATTCACACCTGACAGTCCCAGAGAGATGTGAGGTTCAAAAGTTGGAAAAGCATTTAACTTGTCCACCAGAGCGTAAAATTGTCTTTAGTTCACTAAAACAAAAAAGCAACATATAACGTGCACAGTAAATCAAAAATAGTAATAAACACAACTGAAGTACAAAACAGTAAATTAGTTTTGGTTTTTTTAAAGCTAATAAATTATTAAACATAACATGAAATGATGTTGCTTGACATAGAAGACTTCAAACATATACAGTATATTTGGATAACAAAGGCGGCCGCCATCACACCGAGAAACTAAAGGATAAGAATATCAATGTCAATTTGATATGAGTATCAGATCTCCGAGATTTACGCTCAAGGAAAAGATGGGAAACATAACAAAACCACAAAAGTTCCTCTGCATGTGTCTTCTTATTATTATAATTTGTTATGGATTTACTTCATGTAATTCAGAGATATATTTACATGACATTGAAACCAGCGATGGAAAGTACATTTACTCATACGCTGTAGGCTAGTTAAAGCTCCAGTGTGTAGGATTTAGGGGGAAATATTGGCAGGAATGGAATGTAATATAATTAGTGTGTATTTTTTACTGCATAATCACCTGCTATGTTTTTGTTACCTTAAAATGAGCTGGTTATGTCAACATAGGGAGCAGGTCCCAAGAACGGACAAACCAAACGCTGGCTCTAGGCAGGGCCATTTGTGTTTTCACGTCAGCTGCTGTATTAAGCAGATTTTTTCAGCGGGAGAAAACAATTTTTTTAAACGTAAAAATCTTGTGTTTTTACTGGTTTTAACATCCTGGTTGAGGAGAGGAAGAGCCCTCTGTGGATAATTCATTTCCCGGTAAAAACCTCCTGAACTTCTACATCTTCATCAAGTTCATTCATTCATTGTTTTTTTCCCATAACTGCTTATCCTGTTAGGGGTCACGGGCGGCTGGAGCCTATCCCAGCTGACACTGGGTGAGAGGCAGGGTTCACTCTGGACAGGTCACCAGACTATCGCAGGGCTGACACATAGAGACAGATAACCATTCACACTCACATTCACACCTACGGACAATTTAGAGTCACCAGTTAACCTGCATGTCTTTGGACTGTGGGAGGAAGCTGGAGCACCTGGAGGAAACCCACGCTGACACGGGGAGAACATGCAGACTCCACACAGAAGGGCTCCCCCACCCTGGGAACCCTCTTGATGTAAGGCGACAATGCTAAGCACTGCGTCACCGTGCCGCCCAGGATCTTAAAGTAGAAGAGAAAAAACGGTGAGCACAGATTAGCAGGTACTGAGTTAGCGGTCTGTCTCCAACATGCAAAATACTATTGAAGAAGTGCGTGTACATAATGTGAAACTGCTTTATTCATTGTTTTTACTGGTTTAAATCAGCTAGTCTGTTTAAGAGAGGAAGAGACATCTATGGACAATTCAGCTCAGGGTAAGATGCTCCACCCTAAGGTACAGTAAACTATCTTAATTATGAACATTTAATTGTAATTTTCTTGTCACTTACTTTAATCTTAAAGCTCCTGGTGGAAAGCACACACAGGTTTATATTTAAAGTGACAAACAGTGCTTTGGATTATTAGTTTTATTCGGACTCAGTGAACTAGTTTCCCAACGCAATATGCTGTGTAACTGCTGAAACTGCTGTTTGGGTTTGAAGAGGTGTCAGACTTCAACAATGGAGTCAGAAATCAGGTTCACCGAGCTGCTGCAGTGCTTCCACTCTGTCCAGCAGATGTCAGGATTTCACCACTTTACAGCAGCCTGATGCCCTCCGATGGGGAAGAACCTGACAGGAAACACTGAGGGTTTATTGATCGTCATATTTCTTTTCATTTCAGGACTTTTCATCTGAAGATAAATCCATATCCAATGTGAAAAGAGATTTATTTCTGATCTGAGACAAAACTGAAATGTGTGACTTTTGATTTTCTCTCTCCTCCTGTCTTTTTACTCCACTGATTGTATCAGGTGTGCTGATATCGGGACTTGTTACCTGACAGTCAGGTTAATCTCAGATCATTACAGCAGGTAGTTATCAAATCCATACATTGAAGAGTAATGAGACTGTTCCACATTTAACATGAAATACAAAACAGATTTTACATAGCAGGATTGAAACTGTGAGATACTATGTGGAGCACAAAAATGATGTCAATTGACAGGCCGACCACCGACCACTGACTGACCTCTGCTATCAAGGTTTGTCAGCTGTTAAACTGCACTAGTCTGTAAAATGTAAAGGTCCAGTGTGGCAGATTTAGTGGCATCTAGTGGTGATAATTACAGATTGCAAAAAGCTGACACTTCTCCTGGTTAGAGTCTCTTCAGTCTTCATCGTTCAGAAGGTTTTAATTATCTGCAGAGGTCTCCTCCTCTCCCAAACAAGCGAACTGGGTGATTTAAACTGGTATAAACACTAAATAAATTTCAAGTTACAAATAAGTGTTTCTCCTTCACTGTTTGGCACCTTGCAGTTTCATGTAAAAAAAAAAAAAAAAAATCGTGTTTTTCTGACCCTGCTTGTCACAGGGGGCGTCTTGATAAATCAAAAAATCAAAAACTCATAAACATGAAAATACGATCTTCCCTCTCTAGAGTCAGTGTTTGGTTTGTCCATTCTGGGCTACTGTAGAAACATGGCAACATCCATAGACAAGGACCTGCTCCATATGTAGATATAAACAGCTCATTCTAGTACAACAAAAACAACAACAACAATTCTAATTTTCAGGTGATTATACATTAAAGAAAACATACTTATGATATTATATTCAATTTCTGCCAATATATTTCCCTAAATCCTACACACTGGACCTTTAATAAAAGAGGTAATAAAATCCAAAATACACCTAAGAAACATACAAAAGTAACTCACAATAATGCCCAGAAATTTCCCAGAATTTTCGTCTTCAAGTCCTGTCTTTATATCAAAGTCTAAACATAGAAAATTCAAATGTTGGATATACATTTGTGCGGAAAAATAATACAAAATATTTTGTCCTCCAGTATCCCATCATGTTTGTTTTCTGATCTGAAGACGGACTGGGTCAGAGAAGCTTTGGTTTTAATAGAAAATCCCCTTTTTCCCATCTTAAAGCCACCGTGAAGCCTCACCTCTGCTGCTGCTGCTGCTGACTGACTCATACTGAGGATTTTCAGGTGCACTCAACGCTTCACAGAGCTGCCACTCAGTCTCTGTCAGCCGCAGCTTAAGTCGAGCCGCTGCAGGTGAGACGCTCTCAGAATGACAAAACATTCGACCCACCAAAAACAACACAACTGATTCCAGGAAGAAGAGATGCCAAACATTCGCCACATAGCTTCAGTCAGAGCAGGAAGTGATCCATGCAGTAACTTTGTCATAACATGTCGTCGACCTCACTGCCAGTCAGTGGAAGAAGGTTATCAGGTTCTTTAATTAAGACAAACTATGCTATTAATAGCACACTGGGAAATACTCTATTACAAGTGAAAGTCCTGAATTCAGAACCTGGCTTAACTAAACATGAGTATTATCAGCAAAATGTACAACAATTACGGAAAGTGAAATTACTATTATTATTTATTTATTTTTATTTTTTGTGCAGTAAAATGTTCAGTTTTACTGCTGTAGACCATCATGGTTGTGCTCATTTTAACTCCTTTATATACTGTTGGGTAGTTTGATCCACAGCAGTTCATCCTATTCAGCGCTTCTTTTGGCAGAAATGGAATATGATGTAATAAGTATGTTTTCTTTAGCGTATAATCACCTGAAACTAAGAATCATTTTGTTTCCGTTACCTTAGATTGAGCTGTTTGTATCTACATACAGAGCAGGTCCTCCTCTACTAAGTCACCCATATTGTTTCTACAGTAGCCCAGAATGGACAATCTCAACACTGGCTCTAGATAGGGCCACTCACGTTTACGTGTCAGCCATCGTAGTTCTCCTACATGCCACTAAATCCTACAGACTGCACCTTTAATAAAACAGATATGAGGATTTGCTTCTATGTAAATTTTATTTGTCTGACAATGTGTTCACATTTCTAGAAATGTTTTTGTATGTATGAAATAGAAGTGTGTGAATATAAAGCAATAAAATAAAATAGAAATAAAAATGTGCATTATACCACAGTGTTTAACACTAGTACTTAAGATATTAAAAATATTGAAAATAAAATATATGTTGTGTTTATTGGCAGTGCATGGATTTATTAAAAGTACTGCAAGTTTTTGTACTTTACCTGGGCTAAGTATTTTTGTTCATTTATACTTCTCCCCCGTACATCTCAGTCACAGATGGATAACTGAACGGGCCCACAGGACACAACAACAAGGAGATACAAAAAAGTACAAGGACAAACAAAAACAATTATAGCTGCTGTGCAGCGATGGGTCGGGTCCGGGCATTTTTAGGCAATTCTGAGCAACAAGCAGAAGAATTGGAAGACATTCAGGAATTTAGCAACACAATCTGCCGTTTGCATCAGCTGAGGCTTGAACTCACAACCTCTGAGACTAAGGATCAATATCTATCTCACTGAGCTAATTAGTCAGTGACAATTCATGTGTAGCTTCACAAACTGACTAAGCCAGACGTGCAGGTTTAGCAGCCATCCATGCATGGAAAAGCAGATTTCAAACCACTGTAAAAAATTCAGTTATTAAGACAAAAATCTGAAAATACACATATTGCATCTAGACAGCATGGAGATGTTGGTAATTTGTTTGTAACAATAATTGATTTGCTCCATAAGTGAAAAACTGATGTTTAAAATTGCCATTTTTACATTGACTCCAATTGTTCACATTAGAGCAAAATTCAAAATGCTGTCAAAAATTCAGTTTTTGAGATAAAATTCTGAAATGTGCCACACATCATCTACCATGACTCTAGAATTTTGTCTTTTTTCATGAACATTGAAGATTTATTTAGCAAGAATTAAGAATTTACAGTCAAACATTTTGATGCACTGTAGGCTCAATTTTTAATAAATCAAAAATCTCAAAACTTGTGGGAGGAGACAGGTTTAAGAGGTTTTAGTTTTTGAAAAAAACAGAGTGATGAACTTCATAATTTTTAATAGGTTTAAATAAACAAAAGTTTCTTCAGTATTGGGGCTACAGTTTGATGAAAGCTGTGAAGTTGTAGCACGTATGGTTGATTTGTTATGAATTTCCAAAGTTTTGAACTTTAGACGCTTGCTGTAGCGCCACCATCAGGACTATTGGCTTGAGTTTACAGCTGAGGATATCTGGCATGAGACTGGACCTTTGTGCAAAGTTTGGTGAGTTTTCACCCATGGGAAGTATGATTTCCTCGGAAGAAGAAAGAAGAGGAAGAATACCTAGGATTACAAAAGTGTCCTGGCAGCTTAGCTGCCCGGACCCTAACTACAAGGAGACACAAAATATCTGGGAGACACAAAAACAACTACACGGAGACACAAAAACAACTACGAAGTGACACAAAATGGCCCAAAAAAGACACAAAATTATCTCAATAAGACACAAAATTATTTCAAAGAGACCAAAAGAGCTTAAAACAAGACACCAGACAACCACAAGGAGACACAAAATGACAAAAACAGACACAGAATTGCTTCAAAGAGACAAAAAATACAACAAAATAACATAACAAAGATGCATAATGAGACACAAAACCACCGCAAAGTCTGTGAGTATTGCTCCTGTGTGAGGGACATGGTGGGGCCCCTTCCATGCCTGTGCTCAGAGACCCACTGTTTAATAATCCGCCGATGATCTCAGAGGGAAATATTGCACTTTTTGCTGCACTACATTATTTTTGACAGCCATGGATACGTTTATGATTCAGGTTATTAAAACAGAATATCATTAACCAATAAATCATAATCTATTGTTGTAGATTAAGGTATATGTATACCTTTACCAGCTGCAACATTAAAGTGATGAATGCATCAGTAATTATAATCCTATGATATAATGTACATTATTCTGAAATGGACCATTCTGCGTAATGAGTGCTTTTACATTTGATGAGCTACTTTAATTATATTTTGATACTTTTGTACTTTAACACAAGTTAGTTTGAATGCAGTACTGTATATTTACACTGTGGTATTACTACTTTTACTTCAGTAAAAGTTTCGAGTACTTCTTTTTTGTTTTATTTGTATATTCGGGGGGAAACTCATCTGATGGCGTCATCCAGTAGCCTCCCTCTGGGAGCTCGAACTGAGCATGCGCAGTGTCCCTCCCTGCCAGCGGCGGCTGTTTGAGGAAGTTTGGATCAACTTTGTACCTGCTGAAGAGGAGTAGCCCCTAATGTCCGCTTATCTGCTGCCACAGGTGAGTGTCTGACTGTCTCACACTGCTTCATATCTCCTCACAAACTTTATCAGACGTCGCATGAAGCGTGTGAAGATCAACAGATAACATTTAACCGTTTGTTTGGCTCGTGCGCAGCGGATAAACGCGGCTCAGTGAATCAGCTCAGGTGTGCTGCTGCTGCTAAGATGCTAATCAGAGTTTTACCTGTATGCTAACTAGCGGGTTCACTTTCCTGCGGTGTGTGTGTGTGTGTGTGTTAGCTAGCTGGTGTTTAACTCCGCTGTGTCGCGGTATAGTGTCTTTAAACTCTATGTTCAGTTTGGTTTGTTAACCTGTGTCGACTTTAACTTTTAATTATCTCATTTAATAACTCGCTAATTAGCGTCAACTATCATAAAGTGAAGCAGCAGTGGAAGAAGTAAAAGTAGTGATGTCACCGTGTAAAGACACTGTGTTAGATTAATGTAGTGGGGCAACAGTACAATATTTGTCTCTGACATGTGGTGGAAGTAGAGAAAAGCTGTGGCTGTAATTTAAACACAAGTACAATAACATTACCTGAGTAAAGGTACTTAGTTAGTTATGTGACACCACTAAACTGAAATGTGTTTTATGTCTGGAGGTTTAAATCCAATGTTAGCTGATGTAATTTCTTCCTCTGGATGTAATCTCTGTTAGTGAAAACTATCAGGGCTCCTACTGATGATTCATTTCTGTTTTTCATTTCTTCTCTTCATGAACAGGCTTCACCTCCATCATAATGACGTCAACATCAGAGCTGGAGCAACTGGCTGAAATAGGTGAGTGCAATACACACAAAGAAATTCAGTTATTCATTTTTATTTTATAAAACCAAGTAAAAAGGCCGTTGGGACCTGAAGCATGTGCTACGAAGCAGGATTTTGGGGCCGATAACCGGCAAGTACCTGCTTCTCATGGCCAATAGCCAATAAGTGCACATATTTGTGTTTTAAAAATAATAATATGGTGTATAACATGGAGTTTATGTACACCTGAGGGTAGAGAAAATATTGATTATTTAATTTGCCATAGCCCTGACCTCATCAAATCAACCCGACATCACTTGGACGATATGGCCCCTAAAAAAGAGAACAGAACTGCAACAAAATAAGTGATATAGTTTTACAGTTTGCTTCAGAAATGATCTCTTGTTTCTTTAGTTTGTGAACAACAACAGTAACTCAGAGTGAGATTCAGATTCTGTTACAATATTAATGGTTCAACTAAATAAAATCTACCACAAATCACACATTTAAACAGCTCCCAAATACAAAAATGCCCCCTGGGATCGATATTTATAAATCAACAGGTGATTTTCTTCTCTTGTATTTATTTTTTTTTTTCCACCTGGACCTTTATGCTCTGCCATTTCTCCTCTAATCATCACGCTGTAACCTGTGACAGGCTGTTATGATCCCACAACTATCACACAGTCACATATATGACACATAGGTTTACATCTCCAAAGGTTTATGGCAAACGAGGGGACAAGGAGAGACGCTGTGCTGCTGCCAGAGGAGCCGCTGAATGAGTTCCCTCTGAGCAGTAAGTCACTAAAAGAATCTGGGTCTGATCCAGATGTGGTCGCATTCTGAGGGAACCTGCAGGACGAGGGAGCACAAAGGCCTCAGGGGAGAAGCTGAGTTATTGATTTGCAGAATAGAACATGAATATTAGCAAATCAGGAGAGACAGAGAAGGAAAGAAGGGACTCAGTGTATCAGAGGAAGTCCCTCGGCAGGGGAAAACTGTAAATATTCAGCACTATGAAGCTGGTTCACTTTTTAGCAGGATAGATTACCGCTGTAACTTATGCTGAACAGCTCTGGAGAAGGTTAACTTCAGAGGATCAGCACACAACCTGTCAGCATCCCGACCTCTGTCTAGTAAGATCACACAAAAAAAATCTTGACAGGATGAAAAATGACGATACCAATACCCTCATTTTTCCCACTCATTCATTTATTTATTTGTGGCGGCCCGCCATGATTAAAAACCTGCAGTCATGTTTTGATTTTCTAATTTTTGGAGCTGGACCGTTCATTGGGTGCATTGTTGGGATATAACTACTGCTCTCTGAACACAAAGCGCACTCGAAGCAGCAGAGTGTTCTGGCTTTTTTTAAAGGGACATTGTGTAGTGTTTTCATTTGTTTATTGGCAAAAATTGATTTCTGCATTCATAAATATGTCATCATTGGTGTATCATTACCTCCACCAATAATCTGACTTATTCTCGTAAAAGGAGAATTTGAGATTTGTTTGTACATGCATGGGAATCGAGAACACATTCCTGTTAAGAACTGGTTCCAAATGGTTCAATTCATCGACATCATTAGCCTTTATGCTTAACGATTCCCTTATTGATTCTTTTCATTACGCCGAATCTTTACGTCGATGACGCACGTCACGCTCGTCAGTCAGCAGTACGTTCAACAACAAAGAAGACGTAATGGTGGAGAGACAGAAGCGGTCGAAAGCTTGGCGTCACTTCACCAAAAAAGACTCATGACATTCACTCATCACAACAGCATGACGTGCAACTTATGTAGCACTGTAACTACATGCAAGGGCGGAAACACCACCAATGCTACAGTGATTTGTTTTCCACTACAGAGCTCTACTGTGCGAGCATTTTAATGTTACTCACATTTGCGACTAAATAGTTTTGTGCGAGCAAAATAAATCATTCAGGAGCACGCTGTGTGTAGATTTCAACCAGCAGCAGAAACGAAAGGCGAATCCTGCTGGTTGTGGGTTGAACGGGGGTCACAGACACGGACAGGAATACATAGTCAAATACTGTGGCCATAGTGCTCCGCGGCGCAAGATAGCAGTTTACTGGCGACGGAGAAGTCCGGCTCCAGGTCCAATAATATCCTCTTCTTGGTGTCATGACTGCCCAGAAGTACCTGAACAGCCGAGGTGTGGCGGCACACAGGTATGTGACGTGTCAGAGGAGAAACGAGCTGTTCACATTTCTCTCTTTGTGGCAGGTAACAGTCCACAAACCTCACCGCACTTTAGGGACTGTTCTTTACTTATGAAGGGACTGTTCTTTACTTGTCAGAGGAGGAGGGTGGCTGGTTGATTTTTATTTTATTTCATTTATTTATTTTATTTTGATCCCCCCTATGTTAATCACTTATTGATGCTGTTTTTGAAGTATGAATAAGTCAATAAGTAATTTATTCCATTGAAATATCATTGATGTATTATAGAAAAGTGATTTATCTGTTTATAAATGACAAAAGGCACATCTGCCTCATTTTTGCTGTGGTATCATGATACTACTCAGAACCGTGATACTTTCACTGGTATCATACCGTGGGTCCCAATTGTGGTACCGTGACAACACTAACAGATTCTGTAATGTTATTTGACGTAGATGAAAACAAATGCTGTACAAATATTCTTTCATTTGTCCCATTTTAGATGATAGCAGTGGACCAATTTCATATTTTGTTTATTTACTTACTTAGCACTTATCTCTCGTTTAAAAATAGAAACTCAATAAAATTTATGTTGTTGACACCAAAAACCTGTAAGGTCTACTTTTTCTACACAGAAAATTCACAGGAGGAATCGATAAGGGAATCGGTAATGGCATTGATATCAATAAAATCCTATCAATTCCCATCCCTACTCTATACTCGAGTCATAATGATACCTACACATGTTTTAAGCCTTGACCTACTTGTAATAAATGACTTCTTATTTTTTGTAAGATTATACGCCGTCATTTACATTTTACTCAAATGAACATGACTTCTTACTGTCACTAAAACAGAGCATCTCTGCATGTAATCTGTAAACTTCATTCATGACTCTGATGATGTCACTTCCAATGAACAACCGCGCCTCTTTCACACGAACACACTGGAGGAAAACCCAGTTTCACCAGAATTAGTTGATAACCAGCTTTGTGATACCAGTTATTGAGATGCTAAAGTTAGCGTCAGTGAAGCTGGATAAGCAAAAGATATGCCAGGTATGTTGAACTGGCTTTGTATAAAACACTTGCCCTTGTTGTGTAAATGCATTTGTATCACATCGATGTCTTGTTCTGTTTCTGGGATTTTAGTAGAGTTTAGAGTTTTTAACATCTCTCTAAATAGTTTGAACAAAAAAAATGAACATTACTTTTAGTCTTTGTGAGTAAGGATTGTCTTAATTAATCGTTTGTTGTCCATGTTATGGTGTTTTTGAAGCTTGACTCCAAAGTAAAGCAGCATATTATTCAGTTGTATACACGTATATGAACACCAGAGATTTCAGTGTGTAGTTTCTGCTGTTTCACTGTGAATGAAGTCACCAGAGAGTTTTTTTCCTCCACTTCCTGCGTCTCTGAACTAAATTGAGCCTTTTGTCAGGTCACTCTGAGCAGATCATTTCCTCTCTGTTATCAGTGTGTTTATAAAAAAAACCTCCCTCAGCGCGGCAGAATAAACATCCACAGCAGAAAACAAATCACGATGGCAGTTTTCCACCCGGGCCTCTGGCTAATCTGTGTTTTCAGGAACAGCAAGACGGAGCAGATAAGGAAATAATTCAGAAAGTGGTAGGTGGTGAAGAGCGGGAATCAGTGATTGAGCTTGAGTCATAATGTCTTTAGATAGGTGTGTTTTAGACGGGGATTTCCCTTTGAATACTGTACACGTTAGACATAATTTATGTTGTCTACTCATGTTTTTCCCTTGCTTGTGACAGAGCTTCAGAAGGAGGAAGAGGAGGAGGATGAGGAGGATCAGAAGTGTGTCACAGACGGTCCATCAGTTCCTCCCAGCAACAGTCTTAGTCCTGATCCTTCTCACCCGTATTACGATGTGGCTCGACACGGCATCATCCAGGTCTCCGGTCAGTTTTCAAAAACATGTCCCCCTTTTTAATTGTAAATTTAAACATGTATTTTGTTTATAAACTCCAACTGGTGACCCAACACTATTATTGAATGGCAGTCAGAAGCAGTTTTGTCTTCTGTAGTGATTACTTTGTTGTGGTGGCAGAGACGTTATCAGTGGAAACACTGCACTGGCCCCGCTTTGCTGCAGTCCAAAACAGACAGCTCTGTCCTTCCTCTGTAGTTTGGCAGCGCCTTTCCTGATGCACTCTGCTGTTTACGCTAGCACCACCACATCTGCGTAATAGAGGTGTAAATCACCAGTTTCATCACGATACGATATGACATTGATTCTTTGGACAATGATACGATATTTGCTGATATTTCAAAGTCTGCCACAATATGATTTTGATTAGATGTGATTTTAGGGGCCTGCAGTCGATGTGAGACATGTTGATTTAACACAGTCTGTTACAGCAGAAGCCTCCACCCTCTTCTTTTCTAGATAAAAACAACACATAAATAATAAGAGCAGTAAAGTTTGCTTTAACTGACAGCCATAAAACATGGATTAACAACAAGATCATTGAACATAAGTATCAAATTCAGCTCAGTAATAACTGTCAGGGTTCAGAGACAAAACAACTGTTTTTTGCTCATCACACAGTAGCTACGTTTCCATCCAAAAATGATTTATATCATTGGGAAATGTGCATTAAAAGAAATACGAATCCTGTGTGTTTCCATTAAATGTACGGACTTTGGTGAAAACTACGAACTCGCGCGAGTTTTCCACAGAACAGGAACCAAAACAAGTCTCGCATTCTTCTTCTTCTACGTTTTCTGGCGGTTGGCAACCAGCTTGTAAATGCATTACCGCCTTCCCGACCCGGAGTGTGGATATCACCATGGAGAGAGGTGCGCTACGTCAGACTTAATTCGAACATAACTGTTTCCATCCCCCATTTTGCGAATCAACATTTTTTCGAATCAACCAAAACCCAGCTAAAGCGAGCGTATTTTAGTTTGTGCGAATCAGGGGATTTTAATTCGAATTTTGGCGTTTCCATCATAATTTTCCGATGTGATACTTCTAGATGCGCATCTAAACAGGCTGATGGAAACATGGCTACTGTTAACTTAAGGACTTATACACTGCATACAGTTAGTTGGCTTTTTTCTAGTGCTGCACGATTTGATAAAAACGTGCAATTGCGATTTTGGTGGACAGTATAGCAATGTGCGATTGCAATTACAATATAATAAATAAATGGTATCATTAGTCTTCTTTCTTGATTCAGTGTTTCCCTACATTATATCGGGGGGGGGGGGGGGGCACTGACCTGACCTGACATAGTTATTGTTATGGACAGTGTGTAAATGACCATCAGCAGACTGAGCACAGTCAAACACGCTGCTCACACAGCAGCGCAGCACGCCACTGTACACACATTCAGTTGGAGCTGAGCCTGTGTTGCCTTCAGGCGTTGTCATGTAAATGACAAATTCCAGCACGTGAATAGGCCGTAGCACAACACAGCAGCATGTGAAGTGGGCTGTTCTTCATTTGTTATTATATAGTTTGTTATGGAGTCTGTGATTTCACTGTGTCTCTTTGAGGTCTTGTCATATGTTACAAATGTTTGCGTAGCTGTGCTTTGTTGTTGTTCAGTTGTCTTGTTGTCTTTAACGTTACTTGCCTTGGCTTTCTCTCGCATGCATTCTTCGTAATGCGTAGTGCTGATATAGATTGGTCGTGTTGCCGCGGGACTTCAACTTTGAAACTTTTGCACAGCACGTCTGTTCAACGTCGCCGTACCTGAATCCAAAGTATCGCCATATAATAGACGTTTTGTTTTTTTCACCACCAACTCAGCCTGCTCATGGTCGTGCTCATGCTCTTCTTCTGTGTCTGTGTTGCTCACTGCTGCACGCCGGGTGGTCACCTGACCATATGTGCTGCACACACCAGGATAGCTTGTGGGTGTGATGTCAACAAACTCCACACACTACAGGAGATGCAGTCATGTTCACAGGCACACACGTTAACATTTATATACATTAAATCGCAAATCGCAGCCTTTTATGTGGTTATGTAATCGCACAGGCTGACATCGCGATTGCGATTAGATTAATTATGCGGCACTACTTTTCCCCCTATTTATATTTAATAAATAACATGTAACGTTATTATTGTTCTTACTCATCGTTGGTTTACGTCACTGCATCTCCTGACAAAACATCACGGTTGAGTTTCAGCCTGCATGCACATTTTATCAACTGAACATTGTTGAAACAGAGCCTGTCGCGGCAGGTGCGTCTATTTTATCTAATAACAGTGTTGTTTGCATAAGCCATGTGCTATCCGTTGACCCGTATTTCCTCCATAATAGAATGAATTTCCATACTGCTGATTTATTCCTGACTAAATAACATTATACTCATCGTCTTCCTCTTGTCTGCTTGTCATCTGCCCACTGCTCTTTGACGATGAGACAGAATTTCAAAATAAAGGCATAACCTAAAGATGATATAGTAGTCCAACTGTAAAGAGACAGGATGAGGGTTAGAAGGAGGTGAAATGCTGCCTCCCATTAGTTTGGAGCATGTGGCCAGGCATTACATGTTAAACCTTTTTAAAGAGAGAAGATGTATCAGCACAACAACCAGAGGTGGAAGAGGCCTGTCACCTAAACTCGTCTGTTTCTCTGCAGGTGACGACAAGTACGGCAGGAAGTTGATCACCTTCAGCAGCTGCTGTTTACCTCCATCACACCAGCTGGACCACCGCCGCCTGCTGGAGTACGTCCAGTTTAAATCCTCTCTCACACAGCTGACACATGACGCAAGTCGACTGAAACACACCCTGATGAAAACCCTCTGCAGACCACCAGTCAGTCAACTGTCCCTTTATTCCCCTCTGCAGGTATCTGAAGTTCACGCTGGACCAGTATGTAGAGATGGACTACATCCTGGTTTACTTCCATCATGGTCTGAGGAGCAGCAACAAGCCGTCTCTGAAATGGTTACGAGAAGCTTACAGCGAGTTTGACAGGAAGTACGTCACCTCAGTGTCAGTCAGACACGACTGTGATTTTGTTTTGTTGTAATTTTCTGCATTATGTAGAAAATGTTTGGTTTTTTTAAATATTTTTTTGCAAAAAGTCACAAAATTTTACAAACATGAATTAATCCAAACACTATTTTAAAAAGAGTTCATTTTCAGCAACAAGTTTTCACATAATAAAATCATAGATTCACTCACTCGTGTTGACATGTGCACACCAGGGAATGTTGTTGGTTTATTTATTTTAAGTGTGAAAGTTGTGAAACTTTGATCAACGAAAAATAATGTGAAAAGAAAAAATTGTGGTTTTATATTAAATTTCGATCTGATGACCCTCGTTTGTTTATTTTTTTAACAGATATAAGAAGAACATGAAAACTCTGTACGTCGTTCATCCGACAAACTTCATCAGAATCGTCTGGAACCTTTTCAAACCTCTGATCAGGTAAAAACACGTCAGACTCACCTGCTGGAAGTCAAACCGTCGTCAGTCACATTAAAGTTTCTTTATGTTCCTTCTTTAGTCACAAGTTTGGGAAGAAGCTGACGTACGTGAACTACCTGGCTGAACTCAGAGAACACCTGAACTACGAGCAGCTCATCATCCCTCCTGATGTGCTCAGGTACTTGTCTCTCTTCTCCATTCAGTAAATGGATATATCATATTACTCATAGACTTCTTCTTCATTGTGTTTATTCAAATCAGATGAATTCAGTCATTAAATTTAAAGAAAAACTGTAATACCTAAATGAATTGTTTTTATGTGTCCTAAATTGTTCAGTCACGTTGAACGTAAATCATGAGTTGTTCTTGTGTCGTCTCTTTCAGACACGATGAGAAGTTACGAGCTGCTCAGAAAGGCGGACCCCCTCCCTCAGTGAAGACCCCCCCACCTCGACCCCCTCTGCCCACACAGCAGTTTGGAGTCAGTCTGCAGTAGTGAGTATCTTTTACTGATGGACCAAACTCTTAATAAAGTATCACAGTTTGTTCCTCTGACGGTGAATCGTTTGAGCGTAACGATGAATGAAACCTGTTTGTTTTTTTTTTTTTTTTCTCCAGCATCAGAGAGAAGAACAGGGAGGCGCTGATCCCACCTGTGATCTCTCAGACTGTCACCTACCTGAAGGAGAAAGGTGAGTGATGACCTCATGATAATGACTAAGATTATTGGTAAACTGATCTTTTAAAAGCTGAGCTCAGGTTAAATCAGATGTTCTGCTGCTGTTTGTTTTATATCAAATTAAATTTAATATTTTGGAAGTTGAAACGTTTGTTGAGCAAAACCAGACATTTTGAAATGTCCACTTTGTCCACGGGAAACTGTGATGGACGTTTTGGCACAAACGTCCACTTGGACTCAATGATGAACTGATGAGTTTTTGGTTTGTCAGAGCAGGGGTTAAAGTTCTCCGGCACAGCGCCGGCGTGGCAAAGTTTCTGTCCGGCACGGGCAGAAGTGCTCTGCAGTGCGAGCATTTCACTCACATTTGCCCCTAAAAATATATACGTGTGATCCAGGAAAATGATATAGGCGCACAGTGTGCGAGTAAACACAACCTACTGTTTACCATAATTGGCATCGGACGTTTTTTCATCAATAACTGATCAAATAAATGTATTTTAAAACTCGCTCCTTTGGCTCTGATACAGCCGTCTCCCTCCCTGCCGCAGTCCCCACTGCACTGGGCTTTGTAACAATGTCCCGCCTACAGCCCCCTCTGATTGGTTACACGGCACAAGTGATAGCCAATCAACACTGACGCCTGTGCATGCTTTCACATCATGTCACATTGAGACACAAAGCACAGACGGAGTGGGCTGTGGGAGAGGCTCCGGTAAGCCAGTGGTAATTTTGAAGGTAAGGTAACAGAAACCAGACAGAAACGAAAGTTGCAATAAAAATCCTCTATGCTGAAGTTTTAAAGTCACCACCACAACCTTATATGATCCATTTCAATGACAACATGCTTGCCCAGAGGCGAAATTTCGACATAACTGCCTGTTTAATTCACATCAAGCGCGATACAATTTTGCAAACAGTCTAAATAAATCAGCTTCTAAAAATAAATAGCACCAAGGCAAAAAAGAGATGCAGGAGCTGTAAGTCAACTGAAAGTTTAATCTTTAATTATAAACTCATTATGCTATAAAAGTTTAATCTGAAAAGTAACGGCTAAAGCTATAATCTTTTTGTTTGTTTTGATAATAAACACTTTCCTTTGCAACACATACATTTCTATTTCTTCATTTTGTGACCGCAACACCAAGCCCCCCTGCTCCGGAAAAGATTTCAGATTTCAGGCACACAAATCTTCCGTGCTCCACATTTCAGGCACAAAATTTTTTCTTGTTTTAACCCCTGTCAGAGGTCAAGGCCACTGTGATCTTGTCTTTTGTGAACGGAATATGTCAAGAACGCCTTGAGGGAATCTCTTTAAATTTGACACAAACGTCCACTTGGACTTAAGAATAAACTGACTAGAATTTTGTGGTCAAAGGTCAAGGTGACTGTGACCTCACAAAATATGATTTGGGCCATAGCTAAAGAATTCATACACTTACTCTGACGAGACTTCACACACATGTCTAACAGGATAAAATAATGAAGTGATGGCATTTTATATCCAAAAGGACAAAGGTCAACTTCACTGTGACATCATAATGTTCTGCAGGAGACACTTTCCTGGCCATTATTCAACGTCATATCTCAGGAACAGAAGGGGAGACATTTGGTCAGATACTGAATTGGTGACTCTAATCTTGAAACGTGCTGATTGTGTAGATCTTCTGTGTGCGAAGCATCCGTGTTTTCACAGATGACTTAACATTAGTTGTATCTATTTATAATTTTGTTGGATTAAAAGTAGTCAAATTTAAACACATGAAATGAAAAAAAGTATCTAGAGCCTAAACTAGTTGCAAAAACTCCCCAAATTCTCCAAGAAAGTAGAGAAGACATGACAAATCTATGTTAAATACAGATCATGGGGAGTCACAAGAAACTTGAAATCTGTCCTCACACAATGTTTTATTAAGATTTCTCTGTGTGTCTGTCTGAGGTCTGAGGACTGAGGGGATCTTCAGACGCTCAGCTCGAGTTCAGCTCATCAAGGACGTTCAGAAACTCTACAACCTGGGTGAGTGGGCTCTGCCTTTTTATCTCTCAGTACCAGGAAGGTGGAGATCAATATGTGTGTTTGTGCTGAGGCTCAGATACCATCAGACTGCAGGTTGAGTCTGTTTTAGTCGACTTCATTAGACTTTAGTCTCACTGACAGGTGTTCGTCCAGCCGACACACACACACACAAGGATCAACTGGAGATCCAAGAGCCAAGTGAAACATCCGTTCCTCCTGGACCAGTTACAGTTTTACTGATATATCATCATCGAATCAGCAGATTGTAGATTTTGTTTTATTTTAGACTGAGGCCAACTCTTATGAATTAATTATCTATCATAGTTAAATCTGTGTGACATCTTCCTGCTGAGGCCTGTGTTGATTAAATGTGTTAATGAAGATCATTTGTTTTATTTGAACGTCTCCAGGGAAACCAGTGAACTTTAATGAGTTTGGAGACGTCCATGTTCCTGCTGTGATCCTGAAGACGTTTCTCAGGGAGCTGCCTGAGCCGCTGCTCACCTTCAGACTCTACAGCCAGGTCCAGGACCTCCTCAGTGAGTAAACATGGGGGAGGACAGAGGAATGGTGGAGAGGAGGAGGAGGAGGAGGAGATGATGAGGGTAATGATAGGAGGATTGAGACACTTCCATTAGGAAACGTTAGGAAATCTGGGACTTTGTCAAAATGAATGAAACAGAATCCATCAAAGCTTGATCACGTAAAACATGTTTATTTGATGGATTCCTGAAAACGAGCCTGAAAAACAAAAGTGTCTCTGCGGGACAGGAAGTGTGTGTTGATGTCTGTAGAAAATGTTGTCAGTGGTGTGTTTTCTGTCGGTCAGATGTGGAGAGCAGTCTGCGGGTCAGCAGGTGTAAACAGATGGTGGAAAGTCTTCCTGAACATCATTTCATCGTAGCAAAGTACCTGCTGAGTTTCCTCCACATGGTGAGTGCTCTGCTCTTTGACAAATACTAATGTGATCACATCATAAAGCCTCATCAGTTAGATTCATACTGCAGAGTAAAAACAAAAACTTAGAGTACGACGGGGAGAGAAAGAAAGGAAAGAGGCCGTGGATTATATTTAGAGTAAAGTGGTGTAATTACAGTAAATGTTAAGAGACAGGGAAACAATAGATGCAGACTTCTAGGGTAAGAAATGTGCTGACAGTGAGAAGAAACAAAATATAAATAACAAACACAGAAAAACACTTTCAGATTTACCTTAAAATAATGAGTCTGTCCTTAACTTCTAACAGCACAGTTTGTTGAAACTGTTCATGTGCCAGAGCTGACAGAGTATAAAACTACTTCTCATATTAAAAACAATAATACTTTGTTTAGCATCTTTCATACAAAAAAAACTGTTTACATAAACATGGCATAGAGCAGGGCTACAAAAATAATTAAATGAGGCATATTTTTTCTTCATTGATGATATAACAGAGCGTCTGCAGATCCTTAAAGTCTTAAAATGTCTGAAAATAATTTTTAATATAAATATAAGTCCTTAAATTCCATTAAAGAGTCTTAAATTTGAATTTGTGAGGTCTTAATTGCCACAAACATATGATCTGATTTATCTATCTTTCAATTTCTTTTTGTTAAAATGAGTCGACATTTCTGTTGTCACAAATCTTTAAACCTTCCATTCAACCTAATACTTTCTTTTTACTCTCTGACCTTTAGGCAAAATGTAGATTAACAAAGTCAGTTTACCTTTATATGTACATGTGATGTTTGAATAAGAAAAAAGATGACATTTTCATCTTGAAAAGGTCTTTAAAGACATTAAATTCAGTTCAACATACACAACATATCTTTTCATTATCTGGTTTGACTAACCCGTCACATTGGCTGTCTGGATGAGTCGTACTACAAAGCTGGTTTATATTAGTTTTACACAGGGACGTGGACTAATGTCAGTTCACCACAGGATGTCTGTAATATAAATGTCCGATTTGCACGGGACAAGAAATCTCCGTATTTCTACCAGAGATGGGAGTGGTAACTCGGTTTGCGCTCTGGCGTCACCTCCCTGTCGGCATGTGCATGCTACGTTGCTTCCTGTAAGCATCAGCTGAAGGATAATAATAATTAATGGTTAGCCCAATATGAAGTACTGCCCATGATCAGGATTGTGTGTACACAACCATTAGCAATATGGATTCATATTAGGCCGACCTAACACAACCAGAAGTCTCGTGCTTTCTTCTCGACCTTTTTGATTGGTCTCCCACACAGGAATATACAATTAGAAGAATGTTCACTATCACAACTGCCGACAACACTGAATGCTTCTTCAAGCGCCTCCATCATCGGAAAAATTGCGGAAAAATGGTTGTAAACAGGACGTGACGAAATATTTACATACATTTTTACAGAGGATCGCGTTCGCAAGGGATTAATATTACCCGAGGTGTTTTCTCCGGATTGTTTTACAGAAGGTAAAAGTCACTGTAATTTTTACTAGGGCCCGACTGATTTATCGGCTGGCCGATTTAATCGGCCAATTATAGCCATTAGAGAATAATCGGCAATCAGCCAAAAGTGGGCTGATTGACGCCGATGTTAACACTTATATTTTCATCACTAATAAAATGCAGGGAATATGTTGTTTTACTTAGAAATGATGTCCTTGTGTTACTTTTTGCACTATAACCTACCTCTGTTAAATTGGCAATAATAAGAAGAACTCTGGTACTGTGAACTGACATGTGAATGTCTTAATTCATACAGACTTTGCATGATTATTTTATTTCCCAGAGGTTTACTGCCTTTTTGCACATCATATTTTTGATTTATTTTGTGTTCAAATTTTTTATATGCTGCTTGTAAAATGTTCTTCCTTCAATTTATGTCTTTGTAATGAGTGTTTGAACTATATTTAAGCCATCAAAAGCAGGTATTTCAGGGGGTTTAAATTGAAAAACGTAAAAATTTAGTTGGCTAATTTATCGGTTATCTGATTTTTTTTTATTCCATAATATCGGAATCGGCCCCAAAAAATCCATATCGGTCGGGCCCTAATTTTTACTGACATTATCCGTAATGATTACAGACATGGCGCGTTCGGACGGGACTAAAATCCCTGGTAATAATTACTTTACCCCACGTCTCCGCGTTAAACTCGTCCGAATAAAGACTGGAAAAGTAGTTAATGACTGATGAGGTCTGTCTGACCCAAATGTGTCATTTATAATAACAGGAGCTGATTAACAGTCTGTGGATTATTTTACTAATATAATACGATCTGTTTTATCCTAGTTCTCATCACACAGGTGTCTCATGTTATTCTGAGCTGCAGGATGAATCAGAGTGTAAAATATCAACACTAAGCGTCTAAAATAAATTTGGATCAGTTGAAATCCTGCTAAAATAATGTGTTTAGTGTGTAAACCATCTGTGTTTGTTAGAAGGATAGTTTTTTCTTCAGTGATCTGATTGGTCAGAGGCTGAAGTTAACCTGTTAAGAATAAGTTACCATGGTGATTTATCTCGTTAAAACGTGAACCAGCTTTGTAGTACTGAAAACCCAGAGTGAACGTGCTAACTCCAAATCCTGCTTCATAGTACTCAGGTCTTCTTTTAATGTTGTTTTCTTTGTTGTTGTCACAGTGTCCTTCCCTGTTCTGTATATCATATGTTTTAAATGTATTCTCTGTTGACATGTTAACTGATGATGAAATCACGAACCCCTCTGTTGATTGTGACCCTCAGGTGTCTCAGGAGAGCATCGTGAACAAGATGAGTGCGTCTAATCTGGCCTGTGTGTTTGGGGTGAACCTGGTTTGGCCTCGTCACGGTTCGATCTCTCTGACCGCTCTGACGCCCATCAACATTTTCACAGAGATCCTCATCGAACATTTCCACACCGTGTTCGGCTCCCGCTGCCCAGCTGCTCAGGTAATACCCTGAACCTGCAGATCAGCATCAACACCTGGCTCCAGACGACACGCATCCTGCGGAACTTTGTTTTTATTTTATTTTTTAATGCTACTTCTTCATTTTTGCTGGTTAATCGAATTGCACATCTCTTGGGTCTGAACGACAGACATGAAATAAGCAGTAAATACTGACCAGCTGTGGATATTGATCGTCCTCAGTGGAGGATTCCTGAAGGTTCTGACGTTCCTCTGACCCCACCATCTGGACAAAATCTCAGTTTCTACGCATGGAAAAAAATCTAAAAGCAGAATTTCCCTGTGGATTAACCTTCACTCTGCACACTCTGTTTTGGACACAGTTTTCCTCTAGCGCCACTGTCTGTCACTTTAGACACTAGTTTTATATCTACTGTAAGACAGTTTAGATCTGTCAGCTTGAATTCTTTTTCTACTGAAGTCTTGCTCCTCTCAGTATTTATAATGTGGCCGATGAGCAGGACCGATTTATCTGATTTCCAAGAATTTGCATCAGTAACATGAGAACATTGATTTGTTTGGTCGAGTATCTGAGTGTGTGTGTGTGTGTGTCTGTCCACCTGCAGCTAATCTCACGAACTACTAGACCAGTCAGCCTAATATTATGTGTGCACATTTATGACTGTATGTTCAAGGACCTCTTGAGTTTGTGGTGATTCCCAGTTGTTGAAACAGCTGTTTTGTTGACTGTTTCATGCCGTCACTAACTACTGAGTCTTCACTGCTTTTAACCGGTCTGTACAGGAAACAGGTTTTCCTGAAAATTAGCTCGGCTAAAAACAACAAGCCTTACCATCTGTTGCTGGCGACATTTTTGGCCTTCGTCACGGCTCAAAAACTGACATCATAGAAATAATTGGTCTTATTTTGATTTGGAGGATCTGCAGATTAATGTTATGGTCCACTAAAGTTAGACACGATACAAGATGAGTGTCAGTTTTTGAAGGGGCAGTTCCTCCAGTTGCAGCTGCGGTTCGTTCAGGCTGCCCAAGCTTTGTTCTGTCCACTGCATGGTGTCCTACCACACCGGGAGCTTGTCAGAAGCAAAACGTTTTGCCTGAACCATTTTGTAAACTACATCCTACAGACAAAGTTAAAAGTCCAGTTATGAACAATATGGATCAGATATTTGTGGCTGTTTTTAGTTTTTAAAAAATACTTTCATCCTCATAATTATATTGTATCTATATTTCTCAGACAGTGTCTGTTGTGTAGAGTAGCTGCAATCAGCTGGGCCGGCCGTCTGACAAAGATCTGCTCTCCACTTAGTGCACTTTCCTAGTTCAACTTTTAATTCACGAGATTAATTAAAATTAAACTTTTATGTGGTTGTTTTATCCATAAACAGTCTCCACTGTGCTTTTAGAAAATGTACCACATCTTTGTTTCTCAAAGTGCAGCCTGCAGGCCAGTGTTAGCCCTCAAAAAAAATCTGTGCGCCCCTGACGGCAAGATGAAATGCATGCATTATGTTTTAATCATCTGCGGCACATCTCAGTACCTCAACCTCCAGTAGCTTACATTTAATACACTACTTGGCCCTCCTAACAAGCGTCTGCCAGCTTAGGGATGACCACTTGTAGAAAGCGACTGGTTGCAGGCAACTTGTGGCAACTTGCGTGTGTCGCAGGGATTATTCTCTGCTGTAAATGCTGGTGCTGTTACCTAGCAACAACTAAGTTTAATGTGAACGTGAGAGGGAATAGATAGTTTAATTCTTGTATCACGCTCTATCAAATGCTGGCTCCCTAAACTGGCACTCAGTCATCAGGACTGTGAGAGCCTCTGATGTGGTACAAAAGTGAGTAGACATGAAAGAATGTATTGTTTGTGCTTTGTTACACATTGTTTTGCCTCCTCACTGGTGCTGCGAGTGTGTATGACCTAGAAAATACTGAAGCTGAGCGAATGTATGTTTAACTTTGTCATGTATGTGTCCATGTATGTTTTGTGCCAAGAGTGCTTTCCTTATCATATCTGTGTGTTAATAAACATATTTTCAAGCAAAGACAAGTGATATTCTTGAATTCATCCAAGAGAGAAGGACAACTTTTCCACATCACCTCTTAAAGCCTTGTCATAGTCATGTCTTGTCAAGTTATGACATAAAGATGTCATGGTAAAGTATGTCATAAAATGTAATTAAAAAGCAATATAAATGGTTGTAAATTTTGTATGCAAATAATTTATATTGTAAATATGTAAATAATATTTTCATATTATATGGTGATTGTTTTAATACTTACCATACAATGTTGTGTTACATACTATACTATAACATTTTATCACGTTTTCATCACCAACAATACAACCACTATTTAATCAAATTTATGGACGACGTACAGTGACGTTTTCATGACATTTTGATCGGTTTGTGGATGACATACTTTACTGGAACATTTTTATCACATTTCGGACGACGTGCTATACTATGACATTTTTATCACATTTTGGACGACATACTATGACATTTTTTATGACTTTTTTATCACATTTCGGACGACATGCTATACTATGACTTTTTTATCACATTTTGGACGACATGCTATACTATGACATTTTTATCACATTTTGGACGACATGCTATACTATGACATTTTTATCACATTTTGGACGACATACTATGACATTTTTTATGACTTTTTTATCACATTTCGGACGACATGCTATACTATGACTTTTTTATCACATTTTTGACGACATGCTATACTATGACTTTTTTATCACATTTTGGACGACATACTATACTATGACTTTTTTTTATCACATTTTGGACGGCATACTATACTATGACATTTTTATCACATTTTGGACGACATGCTATACTATGACTTTTTTATCACATTTTGGACGGCATACTATACTATGACATTTTTATCACATTTTGGACGACATGCTATACTATGACATTTTTATCACATTTTGGACGACATACTATACTATGACTTTTTTTTATCACATTTTGGACGGCATACTATACTATGACATTTTTATCACATTTTGGACGACATGCTATACTATGACATTTTTATCACATTTTGGACGACATACTATGACATTTTTTATGACTTTTTTATCACATTTCGGACGACATGCTATACTATGACTTTTTTATCACATTTTGGACGACATGCTATACTATGACATTTTTTATCACATTTTTGAAGACATGCTATACTATGACATTTTCATCACAATTTTGAAGACATCCTATACCATGACGTTTTCATCACATTTTTGACGACATACTATACTATGACTTTTTATCACATTTTGACGGCATACTATACTATGACATTTTTATCACATTTTGGACGACATGCTATACTATGACATATTTATCACACTATGGACGACATACTATACCATGACTTTTTTTTATCACAATATGGACGCCATACTATACTATGACATTTTTATCACATTTTGGACGACATGCTATACTATGACATTTTTATCACATTTTGGACGACATACTATGACATTTTTTATGACTTTTTTATCACATTTCGGACGACATGCTATACTATGACTTTTTTATCACATTTTGGACGACATGCTATACTATGACTTTTTTATCACATTTTGGACGACATACTATACTATGACTTTTTTTTATCACATTTTGGACGGCATACTATACTATGACATTTTTATCACATTTTGGACGACATGCTATACTATGACTTTTTCATCACATTTCAGACGACGTGCTATACTATGACTTTTTCATCATATTTTGGACGACAATACTATGACATTTTTATCACATTTTAGACGACATGCTATACTATGACATTTTTATCACATTTTGGACGACATGCTATACTATGACATTTTTATCACATTTTGGACGACATACTATACTATGACATTTTTATCACATTTTGGACGACATGCTATACTATGACATTTTTATCACATTTTGGACGACATACTATACTATGACATTTTTATCACATTTTGGACGACATACTATACTATGACATTTTTATCACATTTTGGACGACATACTATATACTCTGACTTTTTTATATCACATTTTGGACGACATGCTATACTATGACGTTTTTATCACATTTTGGGCGACATGCTATACTATGATGTTTTTATCACATTTTGGACGACATGTTATACTATGACGTTTTTATCACATTTTGGACGACATGCTATACTATGACGTTTTTATCACATTTTGGGCGACATGTTATACTATGACGTTTTATCACATTTTGGACGACATACTATACTATGACGTTTTATCACATTTTGGACGACATGTTATACTATGACGTTTTATCACATTTTGGACGACATGCTATACTATGACATTTTTATCACATTTTGGACGACATGCTATACTATGACTTTTTTATCACATTTTGGACGACATACTATACTATGACTTTTTTTTATCACATTTTGGACGACATACTATACTATGACATTTTTATCACATTTTGGACGACGTGCTATACTATGACTTTTTCATCATATTTTGGACGACAATACTATGACATTTTTATCACATTTTAGACGACATACTATACTATGACTTTTTCATCACATTTTGGACGACGTGCTATACTATGACTTTTTCATCATATTTTGGACGACAATACTATGACATTTTTATCACATTTTAGACGACATACTATACTATGACTTTTTCATCACATTTTGGACGACGTGCTATACTATGACTTTTTCATCACATTTTGGACGACATGCTATACTATGACATTTTTATCACATTTTGGACGACATACTATGACATTTTTTATGACTTTTTTATCACATTTCGGACGACATGCTATACTATGACTTTTTTATCACATTTTGGACGACGTGCTATACTATGACTTTTTCATCACATTTTGGACGACGTGCTATACTATGACTTTTTCATCATATTTTGGACGACATGCTATACTATGACATTTTCATCACATTTTAGACGACATACTATACTATGACTTTTTCATCACATTTTGGACGACGTGCTATACTATGACTTTTTCATCACATTTTGGACGACATGCTATACTATGACTTTTTCATCACATTTTGGACGACGTGCTATACTATGACTTTTTCATCACATTTTGGACGACATGCTATACTATGACTTTTTCATCACATTTTGGACGACATACTATACTATGACTTTTTCATCACATTTTGGACGACATACTATACTATGACTTTTTCATATCATATTTTGGACGACATACTATACTATGACATTTTCATCACATTTTGGACGACGTACTATACTATGACTTTTTCATCACATTTTGGACGACATACTATACTATGACTTTTTCATCACATTTTGGACGACATGCTATACTATGACTTTTTCATCACATTTTGGACGACATACTATACTATGACATTTTCATCACATTTTGGACGACATGCTACACTGACATTTTTATCACATTTTGGACGACAATACTATGACATTTTTATCACATTTCGGACGACATGCTATACTATGACATTTTCATCACATTTTGGACGACATGCTATACTATGACATTTTTATCACATTTTGGACGACATGCTATACTATGACTTTTTCATCACATTTTGGACGACATGCTATACTATGACTTTTTCATCACATTTTAGACGACATACTATACTATGACATTTTCATCACATTTCGGACGACGTGCTATACTATGACATTTTCATCACATTTTGGACGACATGCTATACTATGACATTTTTATCACATTTTGGACGACATGCTATACTATGACATTTTTATCACATTTTGGACGACATGCTATACTATGACTTTTTCATCACATTTTGGACGACATACTATACTATGACTTTTTCATCACATTTTGGACGACGTGCTATACTATGACATTTTCATCATATTTTGGACGACAATACTATGACATTTTTATCACATTTCGGACGACATGCTATACTATGACATTTTCATCACATTTTGGACGACATGCTATACTATGACTTTTTCATCACATTTTGGACGACATGCTATACTATGACTTTTTCATCACATTTTGGACGACATGCTATACTATGACTTTTTCATCACATTTTAGACGACATACTATACTATGACATTTTCATCACATTTCGGACGACGTGCTATACTATGACATTTTCATCATATTTTGGACGACAATACTATGACATTTTTATCACATTTTGGACGACATACTATACTATGACATTTTTATCACATTTTGGACGACATGCTATACTATGACATTTTTTATGACATTTTTATCACATTTCGGACGACATGCTATACTATGACTTTTTTATCACATTTTGGACGACATGCTATACTATGACCTTTTCATCACATTTTGGACGACGTACTATACTATGACCTTTTCATCACATTTTGGACGACGTGCTATACTATGACCTTTTCATCACATTTTGGACGACATACTATACTATGACATTTTCATCACATTTTGGACGACATGCTATACTATGACCTTTTCATCACATTTTGGACGACATGCTATACTATGACCTTTTCATCACATTTTGGACGGCATACCATACTATGACATTTTTATCACATTTTGGACGACATACCATACTATGACCTTTTCATCACATTTTGGACGACATACCATACTATGACCTTTTCATCACATTTTGGACGGCATACCATACTATGACATTTTTATCACATTTTGGACGACATACCATACTATGACCTTTTCATCACATTTTGGACGACATACCATACTATGACATTTTTATCACATTTTGGACGACATACCATACTATGACCTTTTCATCACATTTTGGACGACATACTATACTATGACTTTTTCATCACATTTTGGACGACATGCTATACTATGACTTTTTCATCACATTTTGGACGACATACTATACTATGACGTTTTTAACACATTTTTGACGACATGCTTTACTATGACATTTTCACCACATTTCTGACAACATACTATACTATGACATTTTCATCACATTTCTGACAACATACTACACTATTATGTTTTCATCACATTTTGGACGACATGCTATACTATGACTTTTTCATCACATTTTGGACGACATACTATACTATGACATTTTCATCACATTTTGGACGACATACTATACTATGACATTTTCATCACATTTTGGACGACATACTATACTATGACTTTTTCATCACATTTTGGACGACATACTATACTATGACATTTTCATCACATTTTGGACGACATACTATACTATGACTTTTTCATCACATTTTGGACGACATGCTATACTATGACTTTTTCATCACATTTTGGACGACGTACTATACTATGACTTTTTCATCACATTTTGGACGACATACTATACTATGACTTTTTAATTCATTAGGGTCCGGACAGGTAAGCTGCCAGGACACTTTTGTAATCCTAGGTATTCTTCCTCTTCTTTCTTCTTCCGAGGAAATCATACTTCCCATGAGCGAAAACTCACCGAAATTTGTACAAAGGTCCAGTCTCATGCCAGATATCCTCAGCTGTAAACTCAAGCCAATAGTCCTGATGGTGGCGCTACAGCAAGCGTCTAAAGTTCAAAACTTTGAAAATTCATAACAAATCAACCATACGTGCTACAACTTCACAACTTTCATCAAACTGTAGCCCCAATACTGAAGAAACGTTTGTACATTTAAACCTATTAAAAATTATGAAGTTCATCACTGTTTTTTTCAAAAACTGTAAAACTTATTAAACCTATCTCCACCCACAAGTTTTGCTCAATTGACACCAAACTTGCTACAGAGCATCTTCAGACTGTCCTACACAAACTATGTTTCTCAGATTTTTGATTTATCAAAAATTGAGCCTACAGTGCATCAAAATGTTTGACTGTAAACGGTACTGTAAACATATACATGCAAATTCTTGCTAAATAAATCTTCAATGTTCATGAAAAAAAGACAAAATTCTAGAGTCATGGTAGATGATGTGTGGCACATTTCAGAATTTTATCTCAAAAACTGAATTTTTGACAGCATTTTGAATTTTGCTCTAATGTGAACAATTGGAGTCAATGTAAAAATGGCAATTTTAAACATCAGTTTTTCACTTATGGAGCAAATCAATCATTGTTACAAACAAATTACCAACATCTCCATGCTGTCTAGATGCAATATGTGTATTTTCAGATTTGTGTTTGGATAACTGAGTTTTTTACAGTGGTTTGAAATCTGCTTTTCCATGCATGGACGGCTGCTAAACCTGAACGTCTGGCTTAGTCAGTTTGTGAAGCTACACATGAATTGTCACTGACTAATTAGCTCAGTGAGATAGAAACTGATTCTTAGTCTCAGAGGTTGTGAGTTCAAGCCTCAGCTGATGCAAAAGGCAGATTGTGTTGCTAAATTCCTGAATGTCTTCCAGTTCTCCTGCTTGTTGCTCAGAATTGCCTAAAAATGCCTGGACCCAACCCATCGCTGCAGCAGCTATAATTATATCTTAGAATCTGATCAAGATAAGTTCTGAGCAAAACATTGTCCAGTGTAAACTTTTCTGTGAGGGACAAAATTGTGACTGGTTCCTCTTTACAAAAGCATAGTTTGCCAATTTAGTCCTCTAGTTTGCAGTTAACTAAAAATGACTAGTTTTTCTTACCTGGTTTCACCTGAATGCATAATAGATGTCCGAACAGGTAAAATTCATAAAAATAGAAAAGATTAGTGGTTTCCAACTGGTGGGTTGCAGCCCAAAAGTGGGTCGCGGGTCCATTCTGTATGGAACTCACGAATATGTCAAGGCAATGGCAAGGGTTTTTTGTTTGTTTGTTTGTTTTTGCTGTTTTTTGTTATGAGCTCTTCTTACTGGTTTAACGTTGCTTGAAAAATGTCACACCGTTCAGCACGCCTCAGGATTTAGCAACACTTACATTTCAAACCAAACAACACAGCAAGTGTCAAACAAATCTCTTTCAGAGTCCTTTTAAAGCCCAGTTCACCTCACCTGTTTCAACAGCCAATCAGCTTGTAGTGAAGTCCGCTGGTCAAATCAAAATGACCGCAGACAGCGTGTTTGCTTGCTGCGAGAGGTGCTCCTTCCCCGCTGAGCCGGCTGTTATATTACTGTGGCGTATTGATTATGAACACAGTCCATCTGATGCTGGTTTTGTTTCATCACTGTAGCCAGTATCTCACTATCACTATCCTCATTCAGATTTTAAGAAGCTACAAATTATATTCAGCCACAAAATAAGTCTGAAAAGCTGCAAATCAGAACGAAGTACAGAGAGTTGTTGACTAGAGATGATACGCCGTCTCATGGTGGTCACTTCCTGTCAGCGTTACAGATCAGAAGCACAGAGAGTTGTTGACTAGAGATGATACGCCGTCTCATGGTGGTCACTTCCTGTCAGCGTTACAGATCAGAAGCACAGAGAGTTGTTGACTAGAGATGATACGCCGTCTCATGGTGGTCACTTCCTGTCAGCGTTACAGATCAGAAGCACAGACAGTTGTTGACTAGAGATGATACGCCGTCTCATGGTGGTCACTTCCTGTCAATGTTACAGATCAGAAGCACAGAGAGTCGTTGACTAGAGATGATACGCCGTCTCATGGCGGTCACTTCCTGTCAACGTTACAGATCAGAAGCACAGAGAGTCGTTGACTAGAGATGATACGCCGTCTCATGGCGGTCACTTCCTGTCAACGTTACAGATCAGAAGCACAGAGAGTTGTTGACTAGAGATGATACGCCGTCTCATGGTGGTCACTTGGTGTGAACCAGCAGGTTTACAGTAGTTGCCTGTTACAACTCGTCTCGATGCTAATCTTTGGTCTGACCTGGGCATGTGAAACTTTTAATATCTCAAAATCTTTTTTGTAACTTAACTGTTCCTCATTTTGTTTTTAACATTTAATATTATGGTGAAACACTTAAAAATAATAGTGAAATAAAGACACACTGGTACTGTATCAGAATCTGAGGAGAAAAAAAACAACTGTCCATATTGTGATAATGTAGAATTATATTATTGGCACTTTGAAAAGAGACACTGGAGACAAACCGGTTTGTTCTTGAATTTTGTTTATTAATGATTCCATTTTTCGTAAGAACTTGGTACAAAAAAGTGAGACTACTCTTTAATCATTTACCAACTTCCATCAATCAACTTTTTAATGCATCATAAAGAAGAAAAAACTACATTGGCATATTTAAGACAAACACTTTCCTATACACACTATCCACTGGACAGTCCCCTTATTAATGACAAAGAAAAAACTTCTACTTCAACAGCCAACAGACATTTTAATTTCCATCTAAACGTGTCGTCGTCATCACCTCATCGCCTCCTCATGGCAAAATAATACATCGAACGTTGCAAGCTAGAAGTCAGAATGCAGAACTGGCAAACAATAGAAAATCCAATGTTCTGTTTTCTTTTCTCTTTTTTTGCTCCTTGATAAAAGAATATAAAAATGTTCTAACTTTTTTTTCTTATTTGTTCAAATGTTGTGTCGTGTATTAAAATAGATCTGTTTAAGCACTGCACAGTTTCTCCCGGAGAAGATTTCTAGAAACGGATGAGGAGGTTTGGGAATGGTGGATGCTTTTGTTTGTTTTTTTTTAAATTCTTTTTAAACATTTTCTTAGGGTTTGAAGGGCGGAGTATCGACGCGGCATGAAGCACTGATATGGTTTCCATCTTGGAGTCTGGTCACAGTCCTGCAGCTCTCAGGTGAGGACTCGATATGCATCACATGGTACATTCTGAGAGATTTCACGTCTCCACACTGATCATAATGTATTCGGTTATAAAGGCAAGTCAGGTACAATGTTAATGCATATCTGCTGTTTATCGCACAGATACAGAGCCTGGAGAGTGTCGGGTGAATGTTTCCTCTGCTGATTAAGGTGAGTTGTGTGCTCAGTTTAATTCTTTTGAGTCGTTAAAAGATTCAAAATTTTGATACTAACTTTTTATGAATTTGGTAAAATCTGTTGGATCCTTAAAAGCTCTTATGTTGTAAAAAAAAAAATAGGGTGTTTTCCCCGCAGTGTTTTTAAATGGAGGCAGCCTGCCTCACCTGAAATAAAGACCACCTCTGCTAACATCAGAAAAAATCTTTAATGACACAAAATATTCTTTTGGTTAATCTTTGACGCAGAAAATGCCACACTAAACACTGAGTGCTACTAAGTGATCATGATATGAGATGCGTTGGGATTTAGGTGGCTGACTGCCTCGGGTAAACACTTTCCTCAGGGTGTTTGGTGCGTGCTCAGTTTAATTCTTTTTGAGTCGTTAAAAGCTCCAAAGTTGATGCTAAATTTATACAAACTTGATAAAACCTGTTGGATTGTTTAAAGCTTTTACGTTGTAAAAATGATCCTGTCAATATGTTGCGTTTTTAAATGGAGGCAGCCTGCCTCGCCTGAAATAAAGACCACCTCTGCTGACATCATAAAAAATGTACTTGTTTACTTGTTACCACTGAATAAATCCAATAGTTGAATTAAATGTAAAGAACTGAACTTTTTTTTTTTTACTTTCTGACTTAAGTTTTTTCCCTGGGGAAAATATTAATTGGAGGCGGTCAGCCCACCCCAGATCATGACGCGCCTCATCTCTTAACAGTCTGCAAGTTCATGGCACACTTTTGTCATTTGCTGTGTGAGATACAATTTCTGCTCTTTTCCCTCTCATGGTAAATGTTTTATTTCATAAATGTTATTTTATTCTTTTTTGATGATAAAAGCAAACAGGGTGTCTTCATTTCAGGCGAGGCAGTTCAACTCTGCTGCGAAAAGCTCTGAGGGAACATCTATGGAAACTAAATCAGTACTTTGAGGGGACATTCGGAAAGCTTCCCTCCCCACACTGACCAGGCTCTATATTCTGATAAAGCGCATTATATAAATATGATTTAAAACATAACATGTGCATTTGGCTCAGTGTTGAGTGACAGCGGGAACAGAACTTTGTGTACTGTGTTTTCACACTGCGTGCAAATTGAGTTTTGAGTTCACCGTGTTCGGACACAAAGACTACGATCGCTTCAGAAATACAACAACAAAAAAAGTTTCTCAGCAGTTTTCTGAACAAACAAAACGACTTGTCTGGTGATTTGACGTCACTGCTCGCTGTGTGAAAACACAGATCACAGTTGCAAAATTTGTAATTTTAGAAAAAGTATTTTAGTTCTGTGTACCTTTAAATCCAAAGTATTTTCTGAAAAACAAGCAGACACTGGTTCCAGCCTCTTGAATGTGAATATTTCATTTCTGTTGTCATAGTAAACTCACATTTTTAACTACTGAAAGATATCAGCTCAGGCTTTGGGAAACTGTTTGTTTTAATTAATTTCTTTTAGATTTAACCACTTTACAAAAAAAAAAAAAAAAAAAAAGATCAAAAAGTTGCTGATTAGGCCTTATTTATTTATATATTTACTTACTTACTTACTTACCATAAAACTTTAATTAGTAGCCTAGTCTGTTTTAATTGAAGTTTTACAATATTAATTTTAAGGCTCAAGAAATTGAAGCTGGATTTTTTGCTTGTTTTAAGGGCTGAATTAAAATGAAAAATTCTTTGGCTAAAAAGGTACACGGACGTACAAAAGTCTGCACACTGGGGCCTTTTGTATTTCTTCAATAGTATTAAAATATGTTTCTTTTGAGGGTAAAATCATGTTGTGGATCTGTTCTGATGCCATATTGCTCGTCTTTTATCCTCCTTTCCTTTTTCTCTGTGAGTCAGACTTGCTCGCTGCCACTGAAGCCACAGATGCACCAGTATATATTAAATTTTTTGTGCCGTACAGACGATGCTTCTCCATCAGTAAGGATGTCTTCAGTATCTTGGATACGTCAGAGACCAAACTCAGGTGACCTGGATATGATTAAAACTTAAATAAAACCACCTCTTCTCTGTTTAAACTTCACAAATTCCCTCTTTTCTTTCGATAAAGGCATTTTTTTCTCTCTGGATCATTTAAACCATTTGTTCATGTTTGTGCATTAACAGCAGAGAGCTGCACCTCGACTGTACAGTTTGATAAATAAATTAAAAAATGGACTAAATCTATGTTTTAACACTTAAACTGAACCTTTCTGGACCAGCAGGAAGACTAGCGAGACAAATGGACGGAGCAGGACAGGATGTCGCCGTCCTGGTTCGATTCTCAGCTCATCTGTACTGAGACACCAGGAGGACGCCATTGCTGTCCTCCGAGTCCACCGACAGTCAAAAAGTGTTGCTGCAGTTTGACACAGTTGTCCCATTTCTGATTGACTGGTGTCTATAAAATGACGCAACAAAGACGAAAACCCTGGATTTGAAACGATTTGTACTTGAGGCAGTGTTCATCTGTCAGATTAACAGGCTCGTCACCGTTAAAACGTTCATAAAACACGAGAGTAAAAAAAGCTCCAACGCAATAATAAAATATAAAATAGGCAGGGAGAGAAAAAAAGAAAGCACTATAGACATTATTGATGATCCCAGTACAAAAACAAAGAAAAAAGTTTTTGGCATATTTTCTATACTGGTTTAAAGGGGGAAGGGACTGAATGGATGCATCACACATCGACTCTGACGTGTTCGAGTGCAGCTGTGAACAAACAACACTTTCGTCCCTTCTTCTGTTTAACCCTTTGTTTTCTGTCACTCTTAACATACCAAGGATATTACTGTCATGTCATGTTGTTGAGGTGCAGAAACAAAAGTGACCTGAAACCTGTTTTAGACCCAATCACAACTTAATTATTTCATTTTGGACATTGACGGTTACAAAATTAAAAGGTTCTGTATGTAACTTTCAGTAAATCCCTCTGAGGCCCGCAAGCGCCAGAGCCACCTGGGCAACAGTGACAACAAAAGACTGATGACATCATGTTGACAGAAGGCTGGAAAATACATAAAAATCATATTTAGAATAACGTTTCTATCTGCAGTGTTCCCATATTTCATTCGCACTTTTGGCTCCATGATACTAAGTAGCTAACTGTTTGCAAATGACTTTATTAGCTAACGTTACAAGCAACCAACTGCAGACCCATGTAGAGTAACCAACTAACTAGCTAGCTAACCTTAGCTCAGGTTACAGTTAGCTCCTTTGACGCCCCTGCATTGCACTAGGCTAGCAGAAAGCGTTTTGTACCGTTGTTAGCTAAATCAACAAAGTTTGTCATAATACTTAAGTTAGTATCATGGATCACGTTAGCTGGGGAAGCAAATTGGCAAGCTAACAAACTAACATTCACTCAGATCGCATTTTGCTAGCAAAGATGTTAGCAAGCATGCAAGCTAAGGTTAGCCAGCTAGCTGTAACTAAGCTACATTGTATTAATTGGTTGCTGCATAACGTTAGCTGATTAGGTAATTTGTTAATGGCAAGATCATTAATTTACCAGCATAAACAGCCCTGGAGTCTAAATGAATGAAATGATGTTAATCACTACAGACAGCATTTTGCTACATTAGCTAGCTAGCAATTTGTCCGCGATAGCAAGCAAGCAACATTAGCTAACAATAGCCAACTAAATCCACAATATTGCAAAACATTTCACTTGTCAGCGCTTCCTGTAACTTTAGCATTTACTTTTTAGCATGAGGAGGAGATGGAATTATGATACGGGGCCCTGAATTTAATGGATTTACTGTTTATCAGACGACAAATGAGACAAGAATTGGCTAGCTAGCACAGCCTCACGCCTCACCACTAGGACACTAATTCCCCGGGAGGAGAGCGGGCAGCAGCTCGGAGCTTAGCTGGATTCACAGCTGTCTGGTAGCAGCGCGGGGTCTAATCCACGTAACTGCAGCGAGACAAAGTTAGCTGACCGGCGGGATTCAAGGCAGCACGGGATCAGACCCCTGGTGCTTAGGCACTCAATATTGCTCTGACCAACTTTGAGTAGCAACAGGATGCTAAATGAAAGTTCACCTCTGTGAAGCCACTGCTGGGTATACAATGGAAACAACACCTGCGGACTCGTGCGTTGTAGTGGGTGTCTGTCGTTAGCAGACTCCATTTCTTAGCTAACGTTAGCTACTATTGCACACTGTTAGCACTGTAACAGAGCTAAAAAGAGGCAAGACACATTCAGGAATGCGCATAGTGTCACATCCTTCAGATTTTCCCAGTAAATTCAGCCCTTGGTCACTCACTGGCATTAAAAAACAATACATGTGAAAAGTTACGTACAGAAACTGTATCCCGAATTATATAAAACTGCTTTTGACTTGTTTACCTTTTCTAATATTTTGGATTCTTGCAGAGAAAACACTAACACTTACGGCAGCCAAATTTCAATAAAATTAATTTCCAAATTAGTTTCTTTGGATCCATATTATTAACTGTTTTTATTATCACTATAATTCGTTTTTATTTTTAAGTTCAGCTTTACATATCTCTGTGACAAACGTGATATCATGTAATGTTTTACATTTTCAGACCACGTTCGTTTCTGCAGCTTCATAAAATAAAAAGAAACATCGTAATGTTTAGCGTCATCTTTTTGTTTGTGTTGGTGAGAAACAGAAAACAAACAGTTAAACGTACAGAGACTCACCCTTGTTTTTAAGATGTGTGACTTCAGTAAAAACCAAAAAACCTGCGATGATAATAATAGTAATAATAATAATAATAATAATAATAATAATAATAATAATAATACAACATATGTACAGTGATCCCCTTGAATACTCCAAACTTACATTTATCAACAGGCATCAGCATGAAAATACTAAAATCTCCACTAGAAATGCTAATTTCTGTAGTTTTATCTTAAATACTTTTTTCTTTGACTTTAACTCTATTAATACTGAAAAAAAGTTATTCTCTGTTTTTGTTTGAAGGCTCGTATGCGTTTACATACACGATGAAAACATTTTCCTGAATTATTATGGCAAAAAACATTGTTCATAGGAGAATGAGAACAAACATCTACTCAGATATATCAATATACAGTCCTTTCACTTCCATCGATCCTTTGTTTTCTGTAACTACGACTAACTCTACTGTTCTCTCTCACTATATGCAGAACAATAATTATACCTGTGTTTAAAAAAGGGAAATATCTTTTGGGCCGCGCGCAGGAACTCCTGTCGTGTTCCCACGGCGGCACTGTAATCTAACTTTTTGTAATAAATACATTAAGGCCAAGAACATTAATAAATAGAAAATAACTTAAAAAAAGAAATCTCGTAAGCACTGTAGGTGTTGGGTTTTTAAAAAATACTTGAATCGTGGAGGATAGAGGCTCTTTTTTCTCAGTTTTTGTGGCTTTTTTCAGCTCTCGGAGAAGAAAAGATGGTTAAGATATTATTCAGACAAAAAAAAGAAATCATCACCGCCCTCGACGTTCGGGTAAAAAGTCGGAGCACCTGGGAGCGGGCGGGGCTAGTTGTTGGTGTCATCCTGGCTGTGGGCGTGGCTCTTCTGCTGCAGGGGCGTGGCCGAGGGGCCCGGGGTGGCGGTGGCGGCGGCAACAACAGCGGCGGCGGTGCTGGTGGGTTTGATCCAGGACTGGGAGAGCAGTGAGGCGGCGGCGATGGTGGCGGTGGTCGTCATGGTGACCTGGATGAGCTGGTCGCGTTGGATCAACCTGATGAGAGCTTTGAGGCGTTCGAGCGAGGCCTGAGTGTCTCTCTGCTGCCCCAACAGTCTCTCCCTCAGGTCCATACACTGCTGCGGACACACAGGAAACAACACAGTCAACTTCCTGTCAGCAGAAACAGGCCTGCGTCAATATAAATCAGTTTGATTTATTAGAACTTTTGTTTTTGCAGGATGTGACAAGGTGCACAAAAATGTTACTCTCAGTCTGAAAGTAATGTTGGCTGTCTTGAATCACGGCGGCCCTGTAAACAAAGTCTTCACATTATAACAATGCTTCTGAGTGCGTGTGTGTGTGTGTGTTGTTTTTACTTTGAGTGTGTCGTTGAGCTTCTTGTCTTGTTCTTCCAGGTGAGCGCACTCTTTCTTCAGCTCGTTGTTTCGTCTCAGCAGCCGTCGCTTCTCCTCCTGCCTCACTGCTCACACACACACACACACACACACACACACACTTCATCAGTACAGGTATGAACAACACACACACTCACAGAGAATTCAGCTGGTTCTTACCTGTCTTGTGTGTAACGTAGGACTGAACAAAGTTCTGCGGCCACGACATGTTTTCTTTGTTCAGAACCTGAAGACCAGAAAGAGGTCGATTCATTAAAAAACACAGATTAATTATGTGTTTAAATGAATAAATGTTGCTGCAAAGAAGCTCCATATTCTAAAACGTGGTGGCTTCACACATCTTCAACAGAAGAGGTTTTGGGTGAGCGGTACGCTGCAGGTCGTACCTTCTTCTGGCACTTGGGGCAGTACCAGGGTCCTCTGGGTGGAGTTTTGAGCGGCGGGTGGAGGCAGTTGGGGTGGAAGGCTCTGGGGCAGTTGTGGCAGGGCTGCAGCTCGCCGTCCTCCTTACAGACGGCACAGTGGTCGTCATGCTCCAAGTCCTCCTGATATGACACACACCACAGGGTCACACTCGGCTCTTTACATGTCGCCACAGAGTTGACGAGTAACATCACCTTTAAACTAAGATTTTACAACGTTAAAGACTCAGTTTGTTTTATTAAAAGCTAAGAATAAAAGGCCTCAGTGTTCAGTAAATGGATTGATGACTTGATGACAGGAACATAAAAGCTGTATGAGGTGAAGAGCAGCTGTGAGATGACACCATTTACTCTCACGTTTGATAAAATAACACAGAGTCACTGTGTTTCCGACAAGTGTTTGGAAATAATTTTAAGTTTTGAGCTGAGCTTAAATAAAGATGTTCAAAAATTAACGATCTGACAAACAAGCAGTTCTGACTCCTGAAATTAAAACAGTATCTTCTTGTGATTCTTCTGGCAGGTTGTTGTTAATCTGAATCATCTGAAGCCTCAAAATTACCTTGTGTTTAACGAGAAAGAAAAAATAAGAAATGTATTTTCTCTCCACATCTGTTGATTGTCTCTTAACTACAAACTGTCTTAAAAGCTTCCATTTGATTTCTGCACGCACACACACACACAGACGTAATAGGGGTGTGACATCATCAGTCATGTGACCTACCTTCCAGCAGAAATCCTCAGAGTCTAGCATGTAAATGAAGCAGAGCAGAGGTTAGTGGCCACACACACAGAGACACACAGGTGAGAGGTGGAGCCATGCAGCAGGACATCAGTCAGTGGTTAGCTTAGCTTAGTTTAGTTTAGCTTAGCTTATCTTAGCTTAGCATAAAGACAGGAAGCAGAGGGAAACTGCTAGCCTGCCTCTGTCCAAAGTTCACACACCTTGAAGGCTTTAAATAAAGATGTTAATATACATTCAGTTCAGCCCTGAAAGCTGATGCTGACTTTACATGAGCTGGTGTGTTTGGTGTTTGTGCTTCATCAGTTTGTGTTTAGTTTGTTCAGTGACTGTGTGTGTTTTTACCTCGTGCTGAGAGGAAGAGCGAGCTGTTCAGGTAATGTGACGCCAGACGTTTACGCTGCAAACAAACAAGAAGCAAACAAGAGATTCTGAATCCAAAAACCTGAGACACAAAATGCACTAAATATAAAAACACCTAAATTTCCAGTAAAAATAAAACAGTTCAGTTAATCAAAGAGCCTCGACTCCACCTGTGAGGGTCTAACCAACGTCACTGCTGTTTGTTAACTTGGTTAAATTTGATTCAATCTTAAATCAGACGATATTTAAGAATGAGAGAAGTTTCCTGACCTCTGGTTCAAAGAGGCCGCTGTAGGCCGGGTTGGCTGTGCTTCGTCTCTTCCTCTCCTGTCGCTTCGTCTGGATTTCTGTTCCAAACAAAAACGCACTTTTTATAAAACATCTTCAGGTCACAGAAAGAAACGTTTCATTGTTTGTAGGAATGAAGCAGACGGACCACTCATCATGAATCTAACTCTCAGTCTTTATAGAGCTTTAAAAGGTTCTATCTTCGCTTTCGTCTGTCATCACTCAAAATTTATTTCACATGTATTTAACAACGAAATCTGCTCTCAGATCAGTGGAGACACTCAAAGACGATGAAGTGAAGTGAACTCACCCTCCAGGTGTTCTGTGGTAACGAGGCCGAGGGCGACCATGAAGGCGATTTTCTGCAACACACACACACAGAAGATGTTAATGAAGAGGAAGAAGAAGAGGAGGTGAAGAGTTTCAGGCTCTCAGCGTCTGATTCAAGAGTTCCTCACTGAAGAGAAAATATTCACGCCGATCTGCAGCTGAGCTCCTCTTCACACAGGTGACATTTAATATCACAGAGATAAAGAGACGCTCAAGATGAGAGATGTGACTGAGCGTCTGCTGTCACTGATCGATTCATCAAGTTAGATGCTTTAAAACTTTGTTTATTTTGTGGCTTTTTTTCTGGGAACCAATATTTGTCTTAACAGCAGATCATTTAATTCCCCTTTGACAGTTTTGGCTGAAGCCTTTTAATTGTTGAAATACTTTTTTTAAATGAACATTTTCAGATATTTCACAGTTAATTCTCTGCAGCGACGTCGCAGGACTCAACAGCTGTGTGTTGGATCCAAGATTACGGATCACAATCGACCCTGACACATGAAGACAACAATCACCTGTTGGTCAATGTCGCCCGTCGGTGAGCGCCTGTTGCCCTAGTTTTTTGCGACATTATGTCTCACAGCGTTGGCCCTTGTCAGTATTTTTTTCAGCCGATTCAGCATGTTATATTGGCATTGATCGGAAGATCCTGTCGGTGAATGAATACACTCTGATTGGCAGTTCAGCTCAGCACAAGAGAAGAGAAAAGAAAGTGAGGAAAGTAAACAAAAAACTACAGTCAAGAGAGCGTGCGACCAAAACAACATTGTTACATGAGGTAAGATTCATTTTTTAGCCACTGAGCTCATTAACAGAAACAGTTTGTAGTTATTTACTGTAAACTGGCACGTGATGAATATTTTTTCTTCTTTCCACATCAGATTGTGTTGTTTATGTAGCAACTGGCTAACGAGCGTCGTGAATACATCCTGTTGGTTTTCCTTGTTTAATAGCGATTACAGACTACAGGAGCGTGCTGGTACATGCTGCTTCTTCGTTGGCTGTAGTCTTTGTGGTGCGTTCAAATGCAACACTCCCTGATCACACTTTTTTCCTACTTATCATTACATTAATTTAACTTTTTAAGAGATGATTACAGGAAAAAACTGTTAAGAAATCTTGCGAGAAATCTTGATTTTCTTTTTCTTTTTTTTCATTACATAACTTAACGTTTAGCCAAATGTAGACACAGAAGACAGGCGACGTGAGGCGACGCATCAGTCAAGCTCCGTCGTTAATACTTTGATGTTGGTTTGGTGTTTGTGCCTAATGATGATGTTACAGCTGTTTAATCAAACTGAAACTTTGTTTTGTGCAAAATAATTCTGAAGATAAACTAATTAATTAAAAAATGTGTTAAAACGACAGTTTGTATTTGGACATGAGTCATAAACTTCTGCTGTAGTTTAATTTCTCACCTCGGGGTCCTCGTCTTTCTTCTGGGAGGGGGACTTAGGAGCGGGTGGGGCCTCCTGTGACGGGAGGTCAGCCTGGGCCCCCGGGGACCCCTCAGTGCTGCTGGGGGCCTGTGGCTGGATTATTATCACCTGGTAACACAAACGTACAGAGAGCACGTTAGAGTGAAACACTGGAGCTGCAGACAGGATGAGACAGTTATCATTTAATTTCAGTTATTAAACACTGATCACACTTTTTTCCTTCTTATCATTATATTAATTTAACTTTTTGAGAGATGATTAAAAGAAAAAAATGATGCTAAGAAATCTTGTGAGAAACATTTCTTGATTTTTTTTAAATTAAATTTCATAACGTTTAACCAAATGTAGATGAGTTTAATTTTGTAGACAGAATCAGAAATATTGAAATTAATCAGATCAACAAACAAGAAGACAAATTTTATGATGAATTTTATCTTGAAAGAAAAATTTAAAAAAATCTGAACTGAATCTTAAAATCCATCCAAAGTGTCAGAATAAATAAGTGTATCGTTATATAAATATAAGTATCAGTTGGTGTTGGTGGAGACACCAGCCTTGTTGTCAGCGCTGAAGAGCAGTGGCTGCACCTTGACGGCCTCGCTGACGGCTGACACCCCGTTGCCGGTGGCGGGGGAGGCGGCGATGATGGCGTACGCCACGCCAGGCCCTGCAGAGGCGTGCTGAGCGGGGCCACCAGAGTCTGGGGCTCCCGACGGGCCGTGTGGCGGGGCCGGGGGCGACGAGGCGTCGCTCTGGCCATTGGGCTGGTGGTCGGGGCTGAAGGTGCTGTTGGCGGTGGGCAGGGTGGGGCCCTGGCTCTTGGGACTGACCACGGCGGTGGCCCTCTGCAGGCTGAGAGGCTGCAGCTCCTGACAGGGACTGTGGGGGAGGCTGTCGGGGATCTGGGTCTTTGGCCTGACCTGGAGGAAGAACACAGAGGAAGAGCGCTGTTAAACACAGACAGGTGGAGAAGTACAAGTCTGCAGACACAACAGGAAGTGGAACAATTTTTATTTTAAGTCAAATAAAAACCTCCCGATTGATTAAAAACATCATATTTGACTCTAATAAAAGATGTTTCACTTGTTGTTTCAGTGATAGATCAGAAAAAAAAAAACTGAACTCAACATGTCATCACACACACTGACGTACACACTCGAGGTCACATCATCCAGACGTGAGCAGACTACTGATGCTTCCTGTCGTCCAATCAGAGGACAGAGTGGACCCCTGAGTGGAGTCATTACAGCAGATATCTGTCCTCACACTGTGAATATCACTGACTCATATTGAAGACCATCTCTGCTGTTTCACTCTGAGACTGAGTGTGTTTGTGCTGCCACCTGGTGGCTGTCTGACGACACTGCAGCTACAAATATCAGCAGACGACTGTTTTTAAAGCTTTTAGTCTCTTTAGTTGCTTCTAATTATTTTTTTTAACATGACACAAACTATTGTGATCATCTGTTTATAGTTTAAGACATTTATTGAGCAACAATGCAATTTTTTGAGGGATTCTCAGGTGTGTTTTCTGCTTGTCTCTGTGTCTCAGTGAACTGAGTATCTTTTAGTTTTAGACTGTTGATCGGACAGTATTTTTCACATTTCATTTCAAAAACATGAATTTTACAGATTTCTTATTGTTAATTTCTATTTTATATTACGACTTCTGCAGCACTTGTTAATTTTTTATTTTACTGTGTTTATTGTAATGCACCAACACACAAAGACAAATTCCTTTTATGTGAAAACCTACTTGATGATAAACCTGATTCTGATTTATGAAATCTGAATTAAGTGTTATTTAAATATTTAATTATTTAAAATATTTAACTTTCTTTTTTTTACCTCGCTATTAGTAAATAGCAAAGACCAGTAAAGTCGTCTCTGTCTGACAGTTGAGTTTTCTGAGGTGGAATGAATAATTACAGCCTCACAGAGAGAAGGTGCAACATCAATGTTTGTATCTCCACAAACTGTAATGACCTCAGTAAACATGCTGCGTCCCTGAGTTGTAACCAGGTGCTGAGAAGTTACCTGAGGTAGCACAGTGGCTGCTTGTCCTGCCAGCCGGTGCAGGGAGCTGACTTGAGGCACCTTGATGGGCACAGCTGTGAGAGTTCCCAGCATCTGAAACACACACAAACGCAACACTTAGATAAATCATCAGTGAACGCACCATATTCTACCATTTTATACAAACAGGAAATAACTCATTTAAGCTTCTTAAACTCATAGATCAGTTGTGTTTCTGAAAATAGAGAAAAACGCAGATCTGACGTTTTAAAGTTTCTTTTTTTTGTCCGGCGCTCAAACACAGAGACGTTGTGTTTACTACAGTGTGAGAAAAAACAGCCCTGAGAAATGACTGTCACGATTAACACATAACCAAAACAGTAGCTGATTAACATTCCCACAATGCACTGCAGGGTGTCTTTCAGTCTGTGGGAGACGGGAGACTCTCTGAGGTATTTAAAGCCCTGGACGCCAGTGTGGGAGCTGTGAATCACAAACCAGTCAAACCAGTGGAAACAGAACAAACAGAAAACAGGATGATGACGCAGCAGTGCACTTGGGAGGGGGTTGATTAAATATAATCAAATTTCAGTTGTTGTAGTAACCACCACAGACCACAAGGGGAGCCCCTGACAGACCACACATACAGTAGAGGACCAGACACCAACTGCATGCTGGGAAATCCACATTTATCATGGAGGAAACAGAGATATCAAGGAAAGAATAACAGGGAAACATCTTAAAGAAAACAGTTCCCAATCCAAATTAAGTTTATGGAGTTGAGATATGTTCGTCATATTCATGATGGCTACCTCACATATCAAGCGTCCATTTTGGATTTCTGGTGTGTCCTCCAGTGGAACAGTGACACAAGTAGTACAAAGTCAAACATGTGAAGAGTTGCTTTTACAGCTCAGCCAGATGTCTGCATGAACGTGTGGTTAAAAGCAAATATATCCTGATGTTTAAATGTCTCATTTAATGAAAGTGTCTTTTACTTCTTTAAAGATTCTTTAAATGACGAAACCTGCAGCGAGAACAAACAGAATCATCTCAAACAAGATGACAGAAACTCGTCTTCTGTTGGTTTTAGTAAAATAAAGTCAGGAGCTTTAATACAAGTCTTGCTCAGACAGATTTTTTACAGTGTGGAGGATTTCCTCTGAGAGACGACGCAGCGCTTCACATCCCAGAATAACAGCCAGCTGTAATGAGACTCTCCACCTTCACCATTAAATCACAGTCAGCTGATGAAACCAGGTGACACTAACGCTGCTTTAATCTGGTTCAACCTCGCAGAGTCTTAATTAAACCTGGAGTGTGAAGCTCTCGTTAGTCAGAGGACGGGTCTTTTTTCCTGCAGTAAAAACAACCGAAACAACGACGAGTTTCAGTTTAACTTAAACAATATTTAAGTAAATTAAACAATATCTTTAAAATAAAATAATTAAATGAGTTGTAATGAGGATAAATGTATTCCTGTGTTTGAGCTGCAGCTGTTGAAGGTTTCTGTGCTCTCGGATGTTTCCTGCGCTCAGGTTCAGACCGTAGATCAGCTGACATCAACTGTAGCTTCAGTCAAGGTCAAACCGGCGCTGACGTTAACGGCTGACCGACACATAAACTACGGTGCAGCGTGGAGGACAAACTACAGCAGAGAAAGTGATGGAAATACTCGTCAGAGAAAAAGATGAGATTATTTTTCATGTGTGTTTTGGATTGATGGATTCTTTATTAATCCCAGAGAAAATGTTTCTGTTACAGCTCAGAGCAAAAAAAATACACAATATAAAAAACCCATTTAACACAAGTGGGAAATATTTAATAGTTCTTGTCGTTCTCTTATTTATCGTGTGTGTATTTTGGGAGCTGGATGGCAGCTGCAGGTGTAAATAAAATAAAGTTGTACTGAATTGATTCGGAGGACTCAATAACTCACATAAAACTTTAGAAATCATTTCCTCCTGCGTGCTGTTTTTCTCATACTGATGCTGTCAGAACTCAACATGCACTTTAACTCACTGGCCTTTAACTTCAGCTGCTGTGTTTCCTCTGAAGCCTGCAGTTGTCTCCTGTCTCTCTCTGCAGAGTTTACTGTCTCTGTGTGAATCGCCGACAGCGAGTGATTTTTGTTTTTACGAGATTTTTGTTTTGTGTCTCTGCTCCGTGACACTTTGTTTTAACTGTGTTGTGTTTAAGGACACAGAGAAACACAGTTAAAGTGAGTTAAAATGTGATTTACCTGCTTAAACAGCATTGTTTCAGTCCAATAATAACTTTATGTATCTGTATTAGTTCATGAATAAAGATGCTCAGTCTCATTTGTCTTGTTATAAATGTTGTAAATGTCGACAGAGAAACAGAAAAATGTTTTAAGTAACATCACTGTGTCATCTCTGATGCTGAGTCTGTGATTGGCCGACACTTCCTGTCAATCCAAACTGAACCTGGACCAGTTAAACCAGTAACGATAACAATCTCCTCCATGTTTCCTCTCAGCTGCTCGTCTCCAACAGAAAAGAAATCAGAAGCAAAGTTTCCTCCTCCTCCTCCCCCCTCTGGATCACAGCTCAGCCCCCTCCCCTCCTTTCTTCTTCTGTGAAAATCCCTTCGTTCCATTGTATTGTGCTGCAGAGCAGCTCGGAGACGAGGAGGAGGAGGAGGAGGAGGAGGAGGAGGAGGCCCAGGCCTGTTCCCATGGCAACTACAGAGATGAAAATTCTTGCAGTGCAAGGGCTTTCATTTTCGTAATTGCTTCCTCTTTTCTCCAAACCTAAGCACCTTCTCTTTAGGGGGCCTCCTCCTCCCCCTCCTCCTCCTCTTCCTCCTCTCCTCCGGTGTGAGTAGTGAACACAACCTTGGATCACTGATTTCCTGCTTCTTTTTTTTAATGATTTCTTTTTCCAAATACCAAAGTCAATACTGTCGCTGAGACAGATGACAGCTCTGCAGCAACACTAACAATCCTCCTCCTCCATCTTCCTCACCCCAGGTCTCACAAACCTGCTTTGATAAACCAGAAGTGTACAGAGTGTGTACATGTGTTGTACAGTACGTCAGTGAAGAAATTATACAGCTGCTGAAATGTTTTCCTCCTCTGATGAAACTAGGCTAACAGTTTCCCTCCACTCCAATTCTTTGTGCTAACTCTGATCACATTACACAACTGACTGTCTTCTAATGAATCTTGAAGTTGTGGTTACCACATTACATGAGTGATTGTCAGCAAGGTGTCACACATTACAAGAGATTTCACCTGGAGGAATCCCCGACAAGTCTGTCAACAAACACACGAGAGGAGTGATACATTTATACAGGCAAGTCTACGTGTCTGTAGCCCTTTTAGACAGGAGTTGTGCAAATTTGCAGGAAAGCCCAATCAGTCTTTTTTCAGCATTGGCAGTATAAAAACAAAATCGGGGAGTGCAGCAAAATGCTGCCTACCTACTTCTGTTTATACAGAATGTGCCTTTTTCGGGGTAATGGGGGGCGTGAGCAAGTAACAAAACGTGTAGCTCAGCGTGTGACGTAAACAGTGACGTGGGAGGGAAGCCGCGGCTGGTCAGTCCTTCGGAGATTCTCTCGTAAGTCGGCCCGTCCTTCACCGTCCCTGTCATCTGACGGTTAATGGCCTCTTCGTTTGCGAGGACAAGGAGGGCGCACAATTCCTTGTCTCCCCAGTTGCTCATCTTTACAGTGTCTGTCAGGTTTGTGTTTCCCTCTTGCTACTAGCTGCTCGCTAATTCCTGCTATCAGCTGTTTCCTGTTTATCCACCACCAGTAGGTCACACGTGCAGTGTCATCAACAGCTCCTCCCGTTGTGGAAGGCCGCCTCGGTCTGTTTGAACTTTAAAGGTTCCGCCAATATGTCTACCCTACGAGGCGGAAAATTGGGCACCTCGGATCAACTCGTCAATCCTGCTCTGTGTGTCTCGCAGCTTGCCGGCAAAATGGCCTAACATTCACGGAATATCTGGCAGTGTGAAAGGGGCTAGTTCCTCCTAAAATGGAGGTCAGCACGAAACCAGCAATCCAAGCTGTGTGTGCACTGATTTGTAGCAAAAAGAAGCAGAAGGACAGAACATAGAGGAGAGAACAGTTGGAGAGACGCAGGCCACAAAGATTGTCTGCTCTGCTGTCTGATGTTTTGTTGCAGGTGTTCTGACTCCTCCCCTCATTGTTTCCATCGCCCTGTATCTTGCGCTCTTGGTTGTCGCAGCTGTCTTTGCCGGTCAAAATTAATTTCACACACAAGTCCAGATATGTAACCTGCTGGATATCTCTCAGGTGCCTGTGTGGCATTGGCGTTCTGGGCGCATATTTCTGTCCGAATCCGACCTGAACCCGATGAGAATTCTGTTGTTAATGTCCGAACCTTTCTTGAGCTCAATGCAGTTAATGCAAAGAAAACGCTTCACTCCGTGCTGCTGTCGAATCATTCAGACAACCCTCTTAACACCGCTGCATCCATTTTCTTCCTCCAAACCAATAGGTGAAGCAAGGGGTCCTGTCAGGTCCTGTTGGGTATGCACACTCTAATGGACCTTCCTCAGTTGCCTTTTGGATTGAGGTCTCATTTTTTTGTAGACTTATGCTTTGGTTATCGTTCGTTTGAAGATTTTCTACATCTCTGCTTCAGATTTTGAACCCGTAAATACTACTTCTCAGTAGCAGAAACCCTCGGTGCTGCAACTGGTGTCTGGAAGCTCTAGTGGATATGTAGGGGGTACATTTCAAGTTCAGGATACAACAACACTGTGGATGATTAGGTTGGGGCCGAAAAGCCTCCTGGTTAGGGTTAGGAAAAGATCTTGTTTTGGCTTTAATTACTCAGTTTTGGGGGGAATAATCCCGGCTGGAAACGGAGCGATGTCTCAGTAAAAAACAACTGCTTTTTGTGGCACTGTCTCAGTGGAAACACAGCGACCAGTGCTCAAACAGCACCAATGTTTGGAGGCAAAAAAGCATCTGGAAATGAAAGGATCCTCTAAAACAACCACGTTTGTTGTTTGTTGGTTTTGAACAGTGGTCTGCAGCTTGGCAGGCGTCTCGCCAAGGTGACACGCCATCCACCATAAGCCACACAGTCAGCTCATATACTACGTCACTCTAGAATCGATGATATTTATACACATGAAATGTACAAATGTAACATATTCATCGTCTGCTGAAACCTACGATGCCAACATTTTCCTCTAGCAACTGGGCTGACACATTTATATATTCAGCAGACACCTCAAAGAATATTTTTTCTCCACCTTAAAAGTGCTGAGAGCATTTCCTGCCAGCTGATAAATTCTTGTTCCTGTTACACATTTCATGAACTCCTGAAGGAGAGGATTCCCTGAAGTGTCGCTTTATTCCATTAATAACCAAACAGCACCGTGATGCTTTGTATTGTTTCCAGTGGAGAGACAGAAAAGTGAGTAAAAATACGCTCATAAATTAGATTTAAACAGCGACAATAAGGAAACTGAACTGTTAGCAGCATGAAATCATTGTCACATTCTGAGGAAAAGTTTGAGCCTCAAACGCCACAATTTCCAGGAAACAATTTGATAGAAAATTTGTCAGTTGTGAGAGGATGAGAGGGAAGCAGCCAGTCAGACGGAGGGAGGAGATTATAGAGAAAAGTGGATATAAACTCTGAGTGTCACCCCAGCAGCAGCAGCAGCAGCAGGAGGAGGAGGAGGAGGAAGTGCACACACAGCAGTCGAGGACAAAATGTTTCATCTTTTCTTTTTGTGTCTGGAGACGAGAGTCTGAGTTCACCCTCAGCTCCTCCTTTAGCTTTATATCCATCTGTAAATTGTCTTGTGTTTCTTTCACATTTTATTTTGGAATCTGAAAACAACTCTGAAAGGACTCTTGTCGCTGTTGAAACGAGTCACACAAATAAATTCTGTCCTTGAAGCACATATTGATTTGTAAAGTCTGCGCTGCATTACCTCATAATGATGATGCAGCTTTGAAAACAATGAGTCCAAATTTTATGGTCACTCTGAGAGATTACATAACTCCAATAAGTTTAAAGAGGTGACCAACAGTTTTTCATAATGTATAGAAATGAATGGAAGGTAATGGAAACTACATGGTTAGGAAAGTGTCTCAAAGTAAAAGTGATTTTAGTATATGAGTAAACTGGTTTAAACTAGAGCTGTTACAGGACTGATTTTTTTCAGGATCGACAGGAAGGCACTCCAAAAAATAGGAAACAAAGGTCGAAACATGTTGGCTCTTTAAAGGATTTACCAAGAAACGACAAAGAAAACGAACCAACCACAGGATTTCGTGAGAGCAGATACGTGATTTTAGCAACAGCTAAACCGATAATGAGCTCTTTGTGAAACCAAACAATATAAATATAAACACTTTAGAAGCGTTAACGTGCTGCTGCGTAAACTTCTGTCAGTCACCGCAATTTGATTTGATGTGTGTGTAAATGTGAGCTCTATGTTTTGTTTGCTTTGTCGTTAACACTGTGGCGCTTTGTTTTGTTGATGTGATAAGTGTTTACTGTATATATTGAAAAATCTAAATGAAATCCTAAAAAAAATTAAGACAGCATACTGAAAAGTATAATTATGCACTTATTCAGAAAACAAGTCTGAGTCCTGAACATCTGTATCTGTTCAGGTTCATTTCCTGAACCATAAAAAGCACCCAACATTATTCAAACCGCTATAAATTTGGTTTAAAGTGTAGTGGAGATCCCAGATGTGTCAGAAAATGAAGCACAACACATCTAGAATATTTCTGTTCGTTGGATGCTGCAGCCATAAATAACTAACTTGATCTTTTCCGACTTTAAAGAGGATTTAAGGTGACAGACTGAAGATTTTTGAAACCCAGAGCAGCTCTTCTGGTTTCTACATGTCCCCTCTCCTGTGTTATAAATAAAGCACATACTGGATTACACAGAGAAGTGTACACACACTGTGTTTATAGAGATCACAGAGCTCTGCAGACGTCACCAACACACTCTGTGAGGCTGTGTTGTTCCTGCAGCGGCCAGCAGAGGGCACTGCCCGAGGCCACGTCAGCTCTCTCTGCTCCCTCTCTTCATCTTTACCATGAAGAAGCTTTTCATTTCATTCATGCTCCAAGCTGTGAGAGATGAACTCTGTATGATAATGAGGTGATGCTGGGAGCAGAGTCAGGCTGCGTTTACAAGCAGCAACAACGCAACGCTTCTTTCATCCAGCGTTTTAACAACCAGGCCTCATTCTTCTCTATGTAATATGGATTTAACAGGTATGAGAACGATACGAGATGGAGAGCATAAATATTAATTTATCATAGAGCTGAAGTGATTAATCAATTAGTCATCAGCTATTAAATCAATCACCAATTAATCTGACAATCAAGTAATTTTATATAGTTAAAAACATTTTTTCATTCCAGCTTCTTAAATGTGAATATTTTCTGGTTTCTTTCCTCCTCTGTGACAGTAAATTGAGTATCTTTGGGTTATGGGCCAAAAAAGACATTTCAGGATGTCATTTTGGGCTTTTGGAAACACAGATCGTCATTTTTAACCAAAAAATTATTGATTAATCAAGAAAATAGTCATTAAATTAAACAAAAATGAACATGATTGAAGATATTGGTCCTGTCAATGTAATGAAGTTATCTAACTCATCCTACACTCTCTCCCTGATGGTGTAGTAGTTAGGATTTGGCGCTCTCACCGCTGTGGCCCTAGTTTGATTCCCAGTCAGAGGGGTTTCGCACCAGCAGGGCACCGGCACGGTTCTGGTTCCGACTCTGTTCTGGAGTCTCAGAACCTTGGTGCTGTCTGGCGAACCAGCCCGTGTCCACACCAGTTTAAGAGGAACCAAAGTGGGAGGACGTCACTCCGCATCACTCAGGTGGAAGAAAACATAAACAGCGGCAAGAAGAAATAAACACAGCCGCCGGCAAAATGACAGACTGCATGGATTATCTGCAACTGTTGACAATGAGAAGACGTAGAAGATTACGTATAAGGCGAATGGTATGTAAAAAGTATATGCTCGTGTTTTAATAGACATCTATGGTCTTCACAGCCTAGAATGTCACACGCCCACTTATGATGTCACAGTTCGCAAGGAAAAACCAACTATTTTTTGGTTCGGCTGTGAACTGACTTCTCGGGTTCCGAACCAATTATTTTTTCGGTCTGAACGCACCGGCTGGTTCAAAATTGGGTTCGGGAACCAGAACCGTGCTGGTGGCCTATCAGTGAACACTTTAGGGGCCGCAGTAACTCAGTCTGTGAGGACTTGGCTTGGGAACCTGAGGGTCACGGTTCAAGTCCCAGTACAGACCAAGTATAAAGTGTCTGCTGGCAGCTGGAGAGGTGCCAGTTACCACCCCGGGCACTGCTGAGGTGCCCATTGAGCAAGACACTGAATCCCTAAACTGTTCCGGGGGCGCTGTATTGTGGCTGACTCTGCGGTACCCCTCTGCCGTAACGACATGTATGTTGTGTGTAATAATGAAATCTGCGCCCACAAAACTCTTTCGGAATATAGACGCTGCTTGTAAATCTCAGGATGTTGTCACCGTCTCCTCCGCCTCCTCGTGCATGTGTGTGACAATTGTGTGTTTTTGCATTAAAATCAAAGTTAGTGGTGTAGTCAGAAGAAATGTCAAAAATAAGATTTAGATAAGATTTAGGCGGTTAAATGTTTGCTCTCTCTGCTCCATTTTGGTGGAGAACAGTATAGTTATTTAATGCTTTCGATTCATATGAAGATCTACGAAACTTTAAAAAGAAAATAAAAGATGTTAGTAGTTCAGAGTAGGGCTAGTGGACCAACAGTCCTCATCAGGGTCCATCAGTGGACTAGTCTCCCACATGTTTACAATATGAATGTAATTATTAAATGATATATTTTGGTGGTTTGAGTTGAAGGTGTGAGAAAGAATAGTATCAGTAACATTGTTAACACTGTGCTACATTACAGAGAAATACAAACCGTACTAATGAACATTCATTAATATAGGCCTATATTTTATCTCCAAGTGCACGTCACACACTGAGCGAGCCGCCTGTTAATGACGCTGTGGGCTAATGGGCATGTAGCTACTTCCATGTTTCAGATGATACGTCATGTTTGTAGTCGACCAATGAAGATGAGTTTACATATCACCTTGGGTTCGTCCTTCACCTTCTCAAAATGATCCCACACTTTGGATTTCCTGCCCGACATGTTATTAACTAGCCTGTGGAATAACCGCAGGTACCAGCCCTGGAAATTAACCTGACTCCTGTCTGACTGCTGAGCGTGGACACTTCCTGTGTCTGTCCTTTCAAAGTAAAGTCCCACATGGTCCAGTCATATAGGTTTGGATTTGTTCTGACAAGACGCAGCTCGTAATAGAGTTTCACGTTTCTTTTTTCTTTTCTTTTTTTTCTTCTTTTTCTGCAACTAGGCGACCAATGAATTCTTGCCGACTAATGACCTTTCTGGTCGACTAACATTTGGTCAACTATCAGGGGGACAGCCCTAGTTCAGAGTTTCGTCTACACTCCACCAGTCTGACATCTCCCATTTTCTATGAAACTCAAACAAATTAAATGAATATCATCTGTTCCTCATTTTTTAGTCTCCAGTTTCACTGTAATTATAAAATAATCACTTAATTCTTTACTGGAAACATGTTCAGTAATTAGTAGTTACATATCAACTCCTTTCAAATAATCATTAAGAAGCAGAAGCAGATGGAAACTTAAACATCACAAATCCACTGAGTCACAACAAACTGCTGCTTCTGTCCAAAAACAATAAAGATTCATTTTGGAAACACTGTGAGAAGAAGACTGATCATATTTCATAACTAATTGATGAATCTGCTGATGGTTTTCCTTCTGAATGTCACTGACACTCGGTCTGCTCGACCGACCTCAGTCCAGCAGGAATACAATACAGTTACCATGGTAACGCTGTTCTTCGTCTCATTCAGCAAATTTTCCCTAAACCTCCTAAAAATACCTGGAATATTCTCCCAGACCCCTGAAATCTCTTTCAGGATGACCAGGCATTGCTCAAGAACTAGAACCTCCACAAGGTCCTCTAGAACTTTCTCCATGACCACTGAAACTTGATCGCGTAATCTTGAAGAACACCAAACTAGCAGATGACTGAAACATCCAGACCATCAGAACATCATCAAGGTTCTAAGGTCTACAGCTCTCTCCAGGCCTGCTAGAACCACTTCCACAACTTCTTGAACTTCGTCCATGACCAATGGGCCCTCCGCAAGTACCACTGAAACCTTTCGTCCCTTACCCCTTAAAGTACCTTCAAGACCACTAGAACCTCCTCTATTACCAGTGGAACCTGCTGAAGAAGTCCTGACACCTTAATAAGGGCCACTACAACTTGCTCCAGGTCCCTTAAAACCTTCTTCTATGAAACCTTAAATAACATTTAGGACCCCTCCTTCATGACCAAATAAACTTGATCAAGGACTTCTTAAACACCGTAACCCCTATAACCTCCTAACCTACCACTTCTTCCAGGACCCCTGGAAGCTCCCTCAAGACCCCTAGATAAAACTTTTACCAGGACTGCTAGAACATCTTCCATGGTCACTGGAACTGAGTGCAGGGCACCAACCATGCCCTGTGACCAATGAGAGTTGCTCAAGAACCCTTTAGAATCTTTTCCTTTACACCTGGAATAACCTCCAAGACCCATAGCACCTCTTTACACAACCACAAAAACTTCTTCCAACCATAAAACTTGTTCAAGACAAAAACTCGAGAACCTCCCCAGTGACAACAAGAACTGTCTCCACCATTAAACGTGTCCCAAGTCTTAATATCCAGAAAAACCTCAAGAACCTCCTTCATGACCGCTAGAACTTTCTCAACCCACAACACATTTGTCAAAACATTCAAAAAAAGAGAGAAGAATCCCCTCCATGACCACTATAGATTTTTCTCCACTCATTAAACCCTTATCGAATGTCCAGAAAAACCTTGAGAACCTTGTCAAGGAACAGCAGAACTTTCTCAAGGATGCCTCTAACTTGTTCAAAGATTCCTCAAACTTTACACAAAGGGCCTCCTCAATTACTTATGGGAAATGCCTCCAGGATCTCATATATTCTTCATGATAAGTAGAACCTTTTAGTACAACTGAAACCTTATAAAACCCACATAACCTCTTCAAGGACCAATGAAAGATTTTTCATGGCCTGTTCGCTGTATGACATCTGAAACATCCCTATGGACTCAGACAGCCTCCTCAAGGACCACTAGAACTATCTCTGGGACCCCTAAACCTCTACATAGACTCCTAAAATGTCCCCAAGGACCTCATAAACATCATCCATGACCTTTAGGGCCCACCCAAGGACTCCTGGAACATTCTCAAGAAAAAATGTGACTTTTAGAGAATCCTGCATCCTCAAAACAAACTTGTATAAATTTAACTCACTGATTTTGATATCTTGTGCCCCTAAAACATGTCCCCAAATTCAAACGCACCAGAACTAGAGCTGATATTTTATCTGGATTCCTCTTAAACTTTGTGGAGCTAACTCAGCACACTGAAGTCACACATGAGAACAATGTCATGTGCACAGTGTGTACTCGGGTTCCTCTCCCTCTCATAATGGTTCATTTTCCCACACCACATCATGTTCTGGACTGAATGCATTCAGTTTTAGTCATTCACAGCTCTGAGTGGGAAAGCGGACCCTCGAAGGGGCCATCTAACGTTCCTCTCTGGCTTTGACGAGACTTGGAGGCGGATGGCAGAGATGACCTTGGCTACTGTTTAAAGAGGATAAAGACGTCTTTTAGAAGGCGGCGAGATGGAGAGCCATGAAAGAGAGGCAGGATCAGCGTTAAAGCTGCAGACTTTTCAAAAGCATTCTGCCTCCTCCGAGCATCTCTTTGTTCCTCTGCTTCTAGCTAAACACAACTGCTACTCCAATAACAAACATCTCCTCCCATCTCCATGTTTTTAAGATAGTTATTCTCTTAAAAATAAACTGTTTTTATATTAAAAACCCAGGAGGGTTTCTGTGAATTCATTAGATCAATTTTCAAAAATACAGACACCTTCATTAAAATTCTAGAAGAACATTTTTAACCTCTGTTTTGTTTCATTTCAAACTACAACTCATATTTATACCTTTGACAATGTGAATATCGCTTTATATTACTCAGGCAGAGGTCTTGAAAGAACCGTTATGGGCCTTTTTCCTAATTGTGTACATCAGGATATGGACTGCAACTAATGATTATCTTCACTGACAATTAAATTGTTGATTATTTTGCCAATTAACTGATCCGTTGTTTGGTCTATAACGGTGGTTCCCAACTGGTGGGTCGCAGTCCAAAAGTGGATTGTGGGTCCATCCTGAATGGACCCCAAGTGATTCGCGTATGTGTCAAGTTTCAGGGGAAAAAAACCACACTTTATTTTGAAATCCAGTAAATTTCCAGCATAGAGCTTTAATTTGAAGTGTCGTTTCCTGCTGTAGAGTGAGTGTCTAACAGACAGCTCCATGACAGACACAGCAAAGTAGCTCCACAACCCGGCCAAACAATGAAATGTTTGGACCTCAAACTAATGTCTAAGAAGACATCTGGACCCCATGGCTGGACCAGTTGGGAACCACTGGGCTATAAAATGTCAGAAAATGGCGGAAAATGTTGATCAATGTTTCCCAAAGTCCAAGATGGCGACCTCAAAAGTTTTTTGTCATACAGGAGGAAAGAAACCTTAACATTTTCACATTTAAGGAGCTGGAATTAGAAAATTTAGAGTTTTTTTCTTTATAAATTTCCTCTGATAATTCAATTATCAAATCAGTTGGGGATTAATTTATCAGTTGACAACTGACTGATAAATTGATCAAATCGAATCATTGCAGCTTTACATTAGGAACAGGATTAGGCGATGTAAGATGTCAGGGTGCGTATTTACGAAGCGGCTAATTTTTAAAATAATTTACTTACTTCCTTCTCTGTAAAAAGAAGATGAAGTCAATCGGTGTCTTCAGTAGAACTCATTCACTGGTCGATTATTACTGTATTTTAACTTTTTACTATGGCTTAATTTACCCTCATATTATGTATTGTAATACTGCACATGTCCCACTTATCTCAATAAGATTTTTCTAATTCAAAAGAAATTTTCAAGAGTGACTAGCTGTGCTAAAAAATGTGAATCATCTACTCCTTAAAATATCAACTTTTACCAATACACCCGACTTGTGTATTCACTCATAAATACGTACATCTCACTCAAGACTTGCTGAGCAATTTCCAGAACTTTTTTTTTTTAAGTCTTCCTCAGACATTCGCTCATATTCCACAGGACACTCTGAGGACCTTTATCTTTCATACTGTTGGACTTCTCCTGATCAATATTCACTGAAATGCGGCGGTCCATCTCATTTGAACAACCTTTCTCCATCTCTACAATCAACATCGACAATATCGTTATTCAAAAAACATCTGAGAAGGACTTTAATTTGTTAAGACTCTTTACAATTCATTGATTTATTTGTGATTTGTTTCTTTGAAAAACACAAATAAGTCATGGAAAAGTTAATAAAAGGTCTGGAGTTGAAATGCGTAAAGCGGATCACACCACTGGCCCTCACACAGAAACATGTGTGTGTGTGTCAGAGTTCAGTGAAATGCTGAAACAATGCAGCTCTAATGTGTGCACTCATGCACAGCAGCAGTCCCATTACACCTCATTATTGATCTCCAAATTAGTGGCCAGGTGGTCTGAGGGACCTGTCCCCCCTCCTCGACACCCCATCACCCCCCACCTCCTCTGCTCAGTCCACACACCAGCCAGGACGGCCTCTGATTGGCCGAGCCTTCATGACTCGATTGATGGAGGCAAGAAAAGCGTGGAGGCCTGCAGGAGGGGTTTGTTTCTTTTTATTGCCTCATGCACGCAGGCAGGCAGCTGGGTGAAGAGCGCCCACTCCCTCCCAACAATACAGCCATAAAGAGCCCGGAGACAATCCTGCTGCCTGACCCGCTCACCTCCACCACCCAACGGGGAGGGTGGAGACAGAGAGGGATTTGACTGAGGACGATGGAGGACGAGGGGAGAGGGGGAGGGGAGGGGGAGTCTGAGCTTTTTCAAAGTGACACATTGATGAAACGCAGCAGCTTTATCGCAGCGAACGTCTGCGTTTGTGTCGGAGTCTCGGACCTGCTCTGCATCCCAACCAGAGGCTCACAAAGCAGCGTTACATCCACCAGGAGTCAGCCAATCAGAGACCTCCGAGGGGTGTTTTGGATCCTGATGTGACTTGACAAAACTTCTGAACCTCATCAACCACAGAGTCTCATCCTGCGCCCCCCCCCCCCCCGTTACATCATATCTTTCTGTGTTAATATCTATGAACACCCGACATATTCTTTACACCTCACACTGTGAATATTTGCACTTTTTATCAGTTCATATGTTGCACGTTCCAACCTTTAGTTTTAAACAGCGTGCTGCTCTCTATTTCCTCTCACGCAGGCGCAGAATGTACGAGCTGGTTGACCGCTGACTGCAGTCTTTGCAGTGTGTCCATGTGCAGCTTCCTTGGCCTGACACAGCGACGTGTGGCGACACAGCAGGGGGGATTTCGTGGTGGCTAGTTTTCTGAGGTCATGTTGCTGTGTCCTGGCCAAAAAGCTGTACGAATGTTCCGTGCCTGCGTGACAGGAAATAACTCCCCGCACCAGCAGAAGCCGGTTGTCTGAAATCATCATTGAAAAAGAGAAACCGGAAGACCGTCTTGATGCTAGTTAGCTAGTTAGCACATTAACAACACAATCCAATGTTGAAAGAACAGAGCTAATTTACTGTACACCAGTAAACAGTAACACAAACATGAGATGATGCAGCAGGGGGCTTTTGTTGCCAATAGTTTTCTAAAGTCTGTTAGGTATGTCTGGACCTTTAAGTTACGTTCGCTAATACAGTGGCCGATGTTTTTCTGTCGTGTCACATCAAATTTGCACAGGCTAAAAAAGCAGGGCCCGAGACAAATGTTGTCCCATCATCAGGGACATCAGAAAACATGTTTGTTTCTTCCCCAGGATGCTTTAAAAACGAAAGGACACAGTAAACGCATCGCAAATCTTTTTGTTTACCTGATAATGTTACATCGTGAACAACAAATCCATGTTGACGTCAGCCAAGGGAGAGCTAGCTAATGTTAGCTGTTAGCAACCAATGGCCGCAACTAACAGCTGATAGTAGGGGTGTAACGGTACACAAAAATCACGGTTCGGTACGTACCTCGGTACACAAGTCACGGTTCGGTTTTTTCGGTACAGTAATGAAAAAATAGACAACTATTAAATATCTTTTACTTATTGGTAACCTTATTAAAACATACCACCACAGCAGTTAACTCTTTCTACACAGTTTTTGAATGAAACAAATATATATAAAATCCTGCTTTTTCACATTGTTTGAATGAAAATAGAAATATAAAAGTGAAAATTAAAATCCTGCTGTTTTTTTTAACACATTTTTTTAATGAAAAATATAAATATAAATTTCTGCTTTAACAGTTTTACTCAATTAAAATAAAAAGTATAGTGCAGCTGGTCAGCTTTAAAGCCTGCTCAGATTCAGTTTTACTAGGAACTTACTTAGCTTTCCCACTTTGTTAAAGTGCAGTAAACAAAACATGCTTATATCTAAAGTGCAGCTTAAACAATTTTACTCAACTCCAATGGTGTTGGTTATTTCTTTAGTGCGATGGTCAGGGAAACGCTCTTTCTGTTTTATACGACGACGATATCGTAGTTTGCACCAGATTGCTTTTTCTAGTCGTACCGGTTAACGTTCAAACTCGGGTGGTGTCGCTTTAGATGCGTTAGCATGTTAGACGTGTTTCCAAGTACATACCCGACCGCTGTTCTGCAGTGTCGGCACACTGCTTTTGTCTTGTCCACTTGTTTATTTCCATCTTCGTATTTTACCCTGAAACCAAAGTGTTCCCAAACGGAGGACTTAAGGTTTGCGGGCGGGTCTTCAGGTTCGTCAGGCTCACTTGCCACGTTGTCAAAATGCGAGAATGCACTGCACAAAGTAAAAGCGGAGATTTACGGTCAGACTCGGTCCGTCACTCAATTATGTCCGTCGGGGAACTAGATATTTTAAATGGTTCGGCTCGCAAAAACGGAATTAAAATAAAACAAAATAAAATAAAATAATATCCTGCGCCCAATAATTCGGTACAGGGTCGTGCCGAACCGAAAGTCGCGTACCGAACGGTTCGACACAAATACACATACCGTTACGGCCCTAGCTGATAGAGGTTACGCTGAGTAACATTATGTGTTCAAGCTCTACAGTGAGTATCTGCCAAAGGTGAATTATAGTGTTCTCATGATGTGTTCAATGTTATCTTGTAAAATGTAACTTTTGGGGAAAAACAAATAAATACGGCTGTAAGATGGAGAAATTTATTGATGTTTACAAAGCTACAGTCAGTAGGTTTTTATGTTTTTCATGCAAAAGGTTATATAAAAGGTAGTTTTTTAATGTGTGTGATTAAAGCTGTGCTTATTCAAAGATAGTATAACAGCAAAAATAAATAACAGGGAATAAATAACAACAAAACAAAATAAACGACAAAAAAAACCTCTGGTATCAGCCCAGAATTCCACAGCAGGTGCATCCCTAATCTTTAGCTATAGTTTACATGGTTACACAACAGCTTTCACAATCGATTAATCGTTTAAGGCTATTACTAAGTGAAGACAGCCTCTCAAATGTCTCATTATGTGTGTTTTTTCTGTTATTCGTCAAAGTAAAATTACTTTATTTAGTGTTTGGACTGAAAGTCGGACAAAACCAGATATCTTACGATGCTAGCCCGGCTTCTGGGAAACTGTGATACGCATTTTTACTGGTTTCTGACCAAGCAATTAATAAAGAAAATAGAATTCAACAAATGAAATAATGAGATTAATTGTTAGCTGCCACTAAAAAGACATTTAACTGCATATCTGAAACTCAAATGTCTTCTTTTTTGATATATAACCTAAAGTAATATTAATAAAACCCTGTGAGAGTTTTACTCGTCTCATCCTGAACTCAGTCCAAGAAACCGAACTGTTTCAAACAGGATCTGAGCAGCTGAACACTGTGACTGATGATTTTTTGAAACTTCATTAAGTCACGCTCACAGAACCAAATAATAAAAGAAAAATGAAGCCTTTTCTGTCTTCATGCAGCGTTTGAGGAAAATCTATTTGATGACTTTCCTGCTAACAGACACGTTCCATCTTATATAAGACGTGTTGACGGACGGAGAGTCAGATCTGTCGGACAGTCGGAGGAATCATAAAGCAGGAGCCCGAGGGCCTCCGAGGCTCGGCCCTCCTCTCTCTATGGTGCCGTGCAATTACAGTAATAGTGTGGAGGCTGCCAGTGTTGAGCATGAAGCTCTGATCCCCGGCTGTGTGCTGATGGAGGTGATGGTGCTGAATACAGAGTGTGGAGGAGACGAGACGCTGTGGCCTGAATCCTAACAGACACTCAGAGGAGGAATACAACATCTCTGAGTCAGAGAGGACGATGAGCATTTAGATTTTCCTCTGTTGTCTCCAACTTACCAAACCACACCATGTCTTACACGTCACACACGTCACACATTACAGACGAGTGAAGTTATATTTGTTTCCTGGATTATAAGATGTTTAATGCTGATCTGTTGCTGCACCAGTAGGTGGAAATAAAAACTGCAGACAATCAAACCTTCAGATTTTAGAGCAGTGCTGCTTCTCTGTTTCCCATCAACCACCTCCCTCCACACTACATTAAACACGTGAATCAAAACACTGGATGCCACAGGCTGTCTTTAATGTGAAGTGAGCCTTTAATAAAATATGCTTGCTCTGTCACCATCACACAAACATGAGTGTTTTCTGCTGTGTAAAATAACTTCAGACAAAATGGAAAGAACACACATCAGCAACACCTTAACTATCTGCGATAAAACTGCGACAAGCTGTTGCTCAGGAAATGAACACTATAGCTGCAACACGATAAAATAACTGCCCAATCAGAGCTGAGTGTAACAACATAACGACAAAATAACATCATGTGTTGCTACACTTTACAGCTCCATATAGAAGGTGAAATACAAACAAGAAGTCTGATTTAAAGCTCGCTGATCACCAAGACACCACACAAGTTTATTCTCAATGTAGCCCCTGCTGCGTCGCCTCACGTCGCCATGTCTCAGCCAAAAAGTTGCCTCTCCCCACTCCTTAACACACCTACGGCCAATTTAGAGTCACAAATTAACCTGCATGTCTCTGGACTGTGGGAGGAACCTGGAGGAAAACCACACTGACACGGGGAGAACATGAAAACTCCTCACAGCAGGGATCCCTCACCCTGGGTTTGAACGAGGAACCCTCTTGCTGTGAGGCAAAAACACTACACCACCATTTCACTGTAATTCTCATTCAAAAAGGGAAGCCAGAACATCGTCTTGATGCTAGTTAGCCAGTTAGCACGTTAACAACACGATCCAGTGTTGAAAGTACAGAACATATTTACCGTGCAGCAGTGAAAAATATCACAAACCTTTAAGAAACGTTTTTTGCTACAGAGCCCAGTGGATTAAAAAAATAATCTCGCCTTGTATAACAACTTTGTTTCGACCACTCCCTCTTGACTTAAGTTTGGGATGTGCAGTTGCAGACGGCAAAAGAAAAGTCAACTAGCGTTGACAAGGGCCAGCAGTGCGCGACACACCGTGGCATACGCTGACCAATGGCCCAACTTTGACTGACAGTTGACTGTAGGCTTTCAATCACCGATGAGCTCTGCAGTGCTGATTCAGCATGTTAAACCCGTGGTAAAAAAGCCAACCAGCGCCAAAGAGGGCTGACGCTGCAGGACACATCACACCGACAAGGGTGGTAGATGTTCACAAACAGCCCGACACTGACCGACGGCTGAACGTCTGCTTGGTGTGTCGGGGACTCTAGAAACATCACAGGTTTGAACGATGAGACGTTCAAACCTTCTAGGAAAGGTTCTGACCGGACCATTACTGGATGTGGAAACAACATCACCATCTGCCTCATGACCACGTTGCTGTTTTTGGCATCGGACCATCAGCGTCCAACTAATGTTTGCATGGTCATGTCATCACATCATAAAACTATTCATGTTCTACCTGAAACGACCCAAACAAACATGACAAAGCTCCTTAAGAGCCACAGAAACATGACACCTACAGTCCTGAACAGGACCGGCAGACGTGTAAAAACGGTGGAGTGCACCTTTAATTATTTGTGCAGCAAGTTAACTATTGAAATGATGGATGGAGCAGACGTTATTACTGATCGTTCCCTGTTTCAGTGTCTCCAGGACTTCACACATCATCCCCCAGCAGGTGAGTTAGCCCCTCCCCCTCCCTGCAGGTGTTCCAGGTGCTGTGATGTCAGAGGGCGTCTTTACCTGAGAGGGAGGCAGCTCTCCGGCTCTCCTGCTGCTGAATGGGTGGACTCCGGCGGCCGCCACCCTGCCGCCCGTCTGGAGGTTGATGGGGGACGTCTGCAGCGGCTCCGAGCTCGCCGCCTTCTGTCCGTTAATGTGTGCGGTCACCATGGAAACGGGAGCCTTGGCCGGCACCACGGAGATGGCGATGCCCTGGCTGGGAGGCTTGATGAGAGACAGCGGCTTAGTCGACCCTACAGGACAACTTCTGACTGCCAGCTTCTGCAGAGACAGAGAGAGGAAACACTGTCAGAGTATCTGTACACACTGCACTGCTTTCTGCTACTACAGCTACCATCAGCAGTACTCAGAGTACGCAGAGTACTCACAGCAACATCTGAGGAGCAATTTGTGCACAGAAAATATTACAGTTTGTTTTGAAAGAAAGAAAACTGAGACGTTCAGTACCTCAAATACTACTACAATCACTACAGTCACTACAACTACTACCACCTCTACTAATACTGGTACAGCTTCTACTACTGTTAACAATACTAGTATTTTATACTACAGCTAATACTGCTGCATGCAGTAGTACTTCACCTCCAACTACTGCCACTACTGCCGTTAAGTAGTACTCCTACATGATCAGCTCTAGTAACTCTAGTAACAGCACTTCTACTGCGAGTATTACTGCTACCATTGTTGCTTCCACTGAAAATACTAGTACAGGTAGTGTTACTGCTACAGCACTAGTATTGCTACCAGTATTACTGTTACTACTACTGCTTATGTGAGTAATACTACTACAGCTGCTACTGCTGTTCTTACAAGTGTTACTACCACGACCGCAACAAATACAAACACTTCAGCTGTTACTTTTAGTGCTACTGCTATGACCAGCACCACCAAAGGTAGCACTGCTAAAGCTAATGGTAGGCTATTACTTTTAGTACTGCTGCTGCTACCACTGCGGTGTTGCTACTGGCAGTATTACTTCTACTACCAATGCTAATGCCATTACAACTACAAGTAATACTATTACTATTGCCAACATTAACTTCAACTGACACTATTTCTACAAATGTGTTACACCTCAGATCCACTGGCGTCACCAAGAATCATTGACGTGATGCCTACCCCAGCGCTGCCAGGTGGGAAATGTAGGATTATCGTACCAGAGACTCAAAACTATCGTATTTTGAGGGAAATTATCGTACATCTGTCATAACCAAAATAACAATCCTACTGATGCGCTATAGGCAATTATACAACAGTTAGTTTCGACCGAGTAATTTGATTGGACGAGAGGCATTCCGTGAGTGCTGATATAGAGTATAACATCACTGGGACATGTAACAGTAAAATCACTCCGCTTACAGGTGTTATAAATATAGAAATACAAACGTTAATTAACCAGCTGTCACACTTGCTACAGTGACGCAAACTGACACTATAGCGTTACACCAGGAAGATGGATATTTTCCCCAAAATTACATTTGAATTCAATTATGAGTGGTCGTCAGGAGAGGACGAGGAAAAGAAAAGCCAGGACTCTTCTGTGCAGACCTCCAGGTGTGTTTGTGTAACATCAGCCGACCTCGACAAACTGGAGAGGAGCAAAAATTAAGCAAACACGGTCTGGAATTATCAACGATCATCTGATAAGGTACTGATGAGGATGAGGGAGAGTGGAAGCTGAATCCCGCCGTGCCAACATCCAGGTTTGCCAACGTTTCATCAGCCGAACTGGACGAAGTTACACAGTTGCAGATCGATGTAAATACAAAGTAGCTTGTGAGTTCCTGGTGTGTGTGCTGCGTTGCCTGGTGACAGACTGGGGGAAATGTTTGTTTTCGCGGAGCTACATAACATACTTAAATAATTTATTTCATCACCTGGACACACTGGAGGTCGTGATGTTGTAACGTTACTGTATATCCTCACGGCTGTGGCACTCAGCCTGCAGCCTCGTGCCTATGACCAAATCACAGCCGTGACAATATACATCACAACATCACTCCCTCTCATGTGATATTGCTTAAATATAGTCACTCTAGTGTTTACTTTATTTTCCATTTTCCTTGCTTCTGTTTTTCTTCTTCTTCTGTTTTGAATCTCATTCTCGCTCGACTTCCTGACGGGTCCTAGCGCCTCGTGGGGCGGGTACAGCCGACCATTCAGCCAATCGTGCTCATTGTTCAGAGACAAACGTCACCCGTATCTCGTGCTAAGCAAAGTGCGATTGGCTGGAAACATGTCACATGGGAACAGATGCCTTCAGGGCTCACAAAAAAACTCTGGCATACTGATTACAACCACACATTCATGAAATGGTCAAATTATCGTACATTTGGCCTTTTTTGGGATTATTGTTCGTACATGGTACAGAGGGCCAAATTATCGTAAAAATATGATAATTATCGTACACCTGGCAACGCTGGCCTACCCTGAAAACGACGCTTTGGAGGCGGAGCCCGGAAATATGCGGAAATACAGATGGACGCGGCTACTATAGGAAAGCTCTCGCCACTGCTACGATTAGCTTATCTTCAATTGCCATGTTGTTCCAGAGAGGGAAAGTAAACGAAACTTCACGACAGACCACCACCAAGCTTGCTCCCCACTGGATAGTGTCCTCGCGTCTGACGGGTTAATTTGCATAAAGTTGAGTCGCGGTCAACTTTTGGACCCACCGGAGCTGCTCAAACGGCCGCGCCGCCTACCCAAAATGCTTTGCGGGGACGTCAGCAACGGTTTGACGCTATCCATAGGAAATGAATAGGCATAAGCGCCACGGCGGACACAAAAATCGCCAGTGGATCCCAGGCGTTAGCGCTACTGCTTCTCCAGCTGCTACTATGACTGTTGTGTTAGTACTACTGTTGCTGCCAGTACTCATGTTATTCAATTCAATTCAATAGAACTTAAGGGATCCCAAAGGAAATTCCTGTGCCAGAGATTGCTTTAAATTACAGTAACACTGAGTACAGTAACCAAAATGTTAACACATTACTTGGTGTTACTGTAAGTTCAAGCATTCTCTACGACTGGTTATCATTTCCCATTACAACTACTGTCACTACTACTTCTACTGTAAGTAATACTACTAGTGCTGTTCTTACAAGTGTTACTGCCAGTAGCTTCTACAAACACTTCAACTGGAGCTTTTACTACTATGGCTACTACAACCACCAAAGGTAGCACTGCTAAAGCTAATGGTAGGCTATTACTTTTAGTACTACTGCTTCTTCAGCTGCAGCAACTACTACTGCTGCTGTGTTGCTACTACCTGTAGTACGTCTACCACCGATGCTAATGCCATTACAACTACTGTTACTAAGACTTCTACTTTAAGTAATACTATTATTGCCGTTTTCATGACTGCCACGACAAATACAAGTAAATTGCTACTGCTGCTAACATCTACCGCAACTGACACTATAGCGGGGTTTCCATCCAAATGTATCGAAATTTTTTAAAGCGAATTTTGTGAAAATGTGCAAAAGAATATTGATGCCCGTTTCCATTCGTTATTGTTTTGCGATTACTGAGAGTCAACAGGAAGAGCAGTAGGTGGCACTTCTCGTGAAAAATGAACAAAATAAAAACACCCCCGTAGAAGAAGAGTGCGCCATGAGATGATGTCATAAGAGAGCGTCTTATGCCCACTGCAAACAACAACAACAAACTCAACTGACACTCAACAAGTGACTATGGACAGATTCCTGATAAACCTGTCGGCTCTTGGGAGAACTCTGGTTAGCATTTTGTCAGCGTTCACGGCGTACCTAGCCATCTTGAAGAAGAGACGACAAAGAAGAAAGTTTAATGTTAAGAGTACTGTCGGAAACAGCTGGAAGGAGACCACCGTGTCGTTCTCCGTGTGTATGAAGGACTTTTGGGAAGTAGTTGTCCAGCAGCCTTTCACTCACCAACTCTGGCTGAAACATTTGCGTATGTCCAAGGCCACATTTGAGGATCTGTGTGACGGTACGTCATCGTTTATTCGCAAAACCTGTTTCCATAGCAAAAAGTCGCATTTTCCTTTTATCGATACGCTGACAAATCCACCCCCTCCAAGTGTAACAACTTTTTTGCGAATTTTCGGCCTTTTTTTTGAATTTCTGACGTTTCCATCCAAGTTTTTTTTGTTTTTTTTCACAATTTTTGAAAATGCGAGTAAAAATAGGTGGATGGAAACCCCTCTTATTACTACTACAGCTACTACCACTGTCAGCGGTACTGCCAAAGCTACTTGTATTACTTTTTATTACTGCTGCTATCAGTGCTTTAACTTAATTCAAGTGTTAGTACTACTACTGCTTCTTCAACTGCAACTACTACTACTGCTATGTTACTACCAGTATTACTTCTACTACTAATGCCATTAGAAGTACTGATACTACTTCGACTTTAAGTAATACTTCTGCAGCCGTTCACACTACCACTACAAGTACGACTGCTGCTGCTGTAAGCACTTCTCTACTGTGACTACCACCATCAGAAGTACTGCTAAATCTATTTGTACTGCTTTTAGCATTGCTGCAACCACTAGTCCTTCAAGTTAACGTGTTAGTACTACTGTTTCTTCAACTACAACCTCTACTACTACTGCTGCTGTGTTGCTACTACCTGTAGTACTTCTACTACTACTACTGCTAATACTACCGCTGCTGTTTCCACTACCACTACAACGAATACAAGTACAATTAATTCTAATGCTTTTCTGCACCTGAAACTTTAATGCTGCTACCATCGTCAATAGCAATTATATTACTTCTGGTAATGCTGCAACTGCTAGTATTTTTAATGAATTCAAGTGTTTAAGTACTACTGCTGCTGTGTCACTGTTTGCTACCAGTATATCTACATTTCTGTGACACGACAAATTACAACAAACATGAAAAATACTACAAGATTTTCTGTTAAAACTTTCAAAACCAAAAAATACCATCAATCATTACTTAATAAACATTATATTAATGATATTAAATATATGTACATGTCATAAATGCGACAGATTTACCTTTTAAGCGTCTCTGAGGACTCAACGTTACTACCTGCTCTCAGCAGAGCTACAGGCCTTTACTCAGTGCCTGTCAGTGTGTGCTGTAGCCAATAGAAAGCAGCTCTACTGCGTCTCTATTCTCCTCTAATGTGAAACACAGAATCAGCCTGGCAGCAGTTCAGCTCAGTTCAGGATCTGAGAGCGTCTTCGTCCGCACGGTGCCAGACACACTGCTGCTGTCCTACAGTCCTACCCACCAGACCGACCTCATCATCATCACACACACACACACACACTGAGACCCCTCCCCCACCCATCCTCCTCCTCTTCAGCCTGGAAAAGAAAAATACATCTTCCAAAGCAGAGATAAGTACATCTCGCTTTCCCCTCTGCTTCACCCTCGCACCACTGAAAAGAAGAGGCTCTCTAAATATTTTATATTCCATCCCACTGCCCCTTCTTATCCCGCTGCTGCCTTTTTTTTATGCTTTTCTACGACTACAGTGTGTTTGTGTGGGTGAGGGGAGGGGAGAGGGATTTCTTTTTCTCTGGCAGACAGTTTGTGCATCCACTGAAAATATTAAAAAAAAGGATTTATGTGCAGGCAACGTGGCTTACAGTTTGAAAGCATTTTCAGACCCGAGTGTCCTTGCTCGCCGCAGTAATTACCTTGTAAATACATCAGCAAAGAGGCAGGTGCTTTGATAAACAACATCAAATGCCAAGGAAAGAGTAGAGTACGTATACAGCGTGTATATGTTTGACGGAAATAACCCAACCGCTTCATTTGTTTTCACAGAAAAAAAAGTTTCCAAATCACAAAAGGGACTTGGACGAATTAATCCAAATGAGCTGATTACATTTTTATTTCTTCTGAGTGGGGAAAAAAAAGCCTCCATCACTCCCCCGTCTCCAAAAAGCTCACCATTAGAGCTCTCTATTATCCAGGCAGAGTGCTGTGAGGGGGGTGAGGGGAAGGAGTGAAGGAAGCAGGGGGTTTACACATCCATTTAGGGCCTCACTGCTGCCTGAGATGCTGCATTACTAATCAGTCAGTCCTCCTTAAAACACAAGCTGGAGGCCGCAGCCTTAAGGTGGACTGGAGGTGTTATTTAAGGGTTTTCAGGGGGTGCAGGAGTTTCTGCTCTGATCAGCTCAACAATGAGTCTTCCACTTCTTTTTAATCACCTGTTCCATCTTTTCTATGTCATTTCCTCGCCTGAAAAAGACTCCTAATCTTCTTCATCTTACCCAGCTAACAGGAGGTTATGCAGCTAAAATGATCCTGCTAATTCCCCTGCGGCTAACTCAGCCTTTTTAAAGCGGTTTTAAAGGTTTGATTTCTTAATCCTGGATCCTGGATGCAGCTTTTTTGCATAAAATCACTCTTATTTTGATATAAAGGCAACAGCAGCAGCAGCACTTAAACCAGGTTCAGTAATGATTTTTTACTAAAGCTGAACAGATGTAAAATTAAATCCAACTACAAAATAAAACCTTGTGAATAAAGGCTGGAAAATCAAGGGATTACTTTTGTGAAACTCTCTTTAATTAAATGTCAGTGTTAAGTGTTTCCACTCCACAAATTTCTACATTTTATTCTTTAAATGACAAAACTTCAGGTTGTTATGATTAAACCAGGGCTGCTGCTTCTTTCAGTGTCAGTTCAGTTTTACTGTATTAGTCATATGACGGTTAAAGGAACACTGCATAAGATTTGGCAGGATTTAGTGGCGTCTTGCAGTGAGGAACCAGCTGAAACTTTTTACCAGGAGCTGAGTTATCCAGAGGTCTCTTTGTCTCCAACACAAACGAACCAGGAGATTAAAACCGGTAAAAGCACCTAATAAAGCACTTCCAAGTTAAAATATCAGTGTTTGTCTGACACTCTCATCTTCAATGGACTTCTAACTATGGTGGCTGAAGTGAAAAACACAAATGTCCCTATCTAGAGCAGTGTTTGGTTTGTCCGTTCTGAGCTACTGTAGAAACATGGCGGTACAACATGGTGATCTCCATAAACAAGGACCTGCTCCCTGTGTAGATATAAACGGCTCAATTTAAGGTAACAAAAACGCCAATAAATATTTCATTTCCGCCAATAAAGACAAGAGAACGCATCACATTAGCAATAAAAGCGCAATTAGCAATAATGATAAAATTATCCAACAGTACTGCACAAACGTAGTGAGTAAAAATAATGAGTTATGACATATAACAGAGTTAATAACTTTCAATGAAGCAAAGCTATGTCGTCAGTGCAAATTCTAGTGTTAAGAGTAAACAGTGCAGATAGAGTGAGTCTATGTAACAATGTCTATTCCCGCTATCAATCAAAGGCAATTTTCTTCTTAATCATCTCTACATTTGGTCCACAAAATGTCCTAAGATATCATCAAATTGGTCACTTCAGTTAAAAAACAGTCCTAAACCCAAGTATTGTCAGTTTACTGTCACATAAGACGACGAAAAGGAGCAAATCTTTACAATCGAGAAGCTGGAACGAGCAAACTTTTTTTTTTTTTTTTTTTTTTTTTAGCAAACTATCCACTCTTTTCCTGGTCTTTCGTGACACTAAATGTAGATGTCTGGAGCATAAACATCATTTTTTCCTTATTAAAACCAACTGATTTTTTTGCCTTAAAGGAAATGGCCACTTTAGAGTGAAAACACAGACAGTACTTACTGACCCTCATGCCGACAAGAAGTCCAGTGTAGTTTTTTAATCCACAAAACTCGTTCGGGGTATCGGAGGATAACAGCTAGCTGGATTTTTCCGTACACTTGAAGTGCATGGAACCCACATTTTGAAAATGTAATAAAACTCCACTAATGCATTTCAAAAACGTCAGAACGGCTCGTCCGTCGTAATCCAAGTGCCCTGAAGCTGCGGCATGCAAAATTGACTTGAAAAGACGCAATTTACTCCACTTTTATGGCATCATTTCTCACCGTGGTCAGCTAGCCTGTCCTGCAGGCGTGGTGTGTTTACATGGCAACTCGCGCGAGACTCGAGAACTAGCTAGGACGTGGGTTCCATGCACTTCAAGTGTATGGAGAAATCTGGCTAGCTGTTAACCTCTGATACCCCGAAAGAGTTTTGTGGATTAACAAACTACACTGGACTTCTTGTCGGCACGAGGGTCAGTAAGTACTGTCTGTGTTTTCATTCTAAAGTGGCCATTTCCTTTAACCTAACTAAACCTCCACCACAGCGTCAACGAATCTGCTTCAAAATAATCTACAAATGTCAAAAATCTGTGGTTTGCAAAAATGTAAAAACATTTTTTATGGCAATTGGGTTGAAAAAAAAACTCAAGCATATAATTTCATGTTTAAAAAATGTCCAAAACAGCTGGTCACTTTAGCTTTCATCAGACAAACAGGAGGACACAGTGCATTTGTTGGGGACTATTTTCAGCAGCGGATTAATCGATATCTGGCGCTCTAGTGAGTATTTGTAGCAGCAGGACAGTGACTGAGGGAGTGAGTCAGGATAAACTACAACAATGGACATCTGTGTGTTTTTTTGCAAAGCAATTACTGTCTGATTGATCATCATCAGATTCTGTTTAGCATCAAAAATCCAGCATCAGTCAAGTCCTTATAAATATATACTGTATATATATGTCTCTAGTTTCTTCTTATATTAGCAGGTATTTTGATTTTGCTGTGTCACTCACGCCTCGTCTAAACCTTAGGATGGATTTTTCTTCCTTTATCTTGGACACCAGTCGTTCTACATGGACATGAATCAGTGGTTATATAAGTGTGTCTCAGACTTATTTCACAGTGTAAACCTGCTGACTGTGTGAGAAGCAGAGTAACCCAGATTCACCGTGACGCTTTCAGAGACAAAAGAGGAGGAAACTCTTTTATAACAAACGATTTCACAGCCGAGGCCTCCGAAGCTCAGAGTGCAGCATTAAACCCTGACTCTCCTGCATTTATTCAAGTGTTGTTATTTATTAATTCCCCCCTCAACAATGAGCGCAGTGGGGCCCCATTGTTTCAGGGGATCAATGTAATCCACAGGCAGCCCGAGCAGCCGCCTGCATCAGGACCCAGGGGCCACTGCTCACCATTCAGCGTCTGTTGGAGCCGGGGCACCTCTGATTGTCTCAAAGGTCACTCATTTAAAGCCTCTCCAGGCTGGAGAGCAGAGACTCATCCCTCCCAGAGAGAGCCGAGCAGAAAGTGAATGAAAATACAGAACGTGATCACAGCAGGTATCAGAGAGCCACATTTAAGATGCTCTCAGACCTTTTTAAAGCCACCTGGAATTAGATTAAATAAGAAATACACTCTGCTCCCGACTGACGCAACGCAGGACTTCAAGATTCATGAATGCTTTAACATTTCATCAGCAAAACATCCAAAAATCCAAGAAATGACGCAGGTTACGGCCACAACAAACAAAGTCAGCCCACATCCAGAGACAGATCACATCTTCTAATCAAATATCTACAGAGCAGAAACAAACTCCAGCTCCAGAGATGGAGAAAAAAACACAGTCTTAAAACATTTACAGGTTTAAATAAGTCAACAAAATGCAGCCTGACTGAACACAGCTCATGAGTTCAGACGTCTGCCAACGCTGTAGAAAATGGGGGAGAAACCCTCCTTCCAAAAACTCAAACTGTCGGATTTACATGTTTTATACTTTTCAATGAACAGACGTTAGCATTTAAACTACATCTCAGAGCTAAAGTCCTGCCCTTATCTCTAAAATATGATTACATTTAGCCTTTGATAATAATATAATTAAGGAATTTTTAGAGAATAACTCATGGACTAGAAGACAAATGGTATTTTTAAGGTGTCTAACACCTATGAAATGTAATACTGCCTACAGTAGCATGAAAGCAACCCATTAATTTATACCTTTAAGAAGTCTTATCCAATTAAGGGATGATTTTAATGCTATTCGGTAAATCTTAAGGGATTTTTGCCTCTTAAAAAACCCTTTACCACACAGAACCCCATTTAAAACCTTTAATATGTTTGAATATGTTATATTTTTGCCCAATATCTAGGTCTAACCTCATTCATTTTGCTAATTTAACCAATTTTTTTTAGAATAATTGATGCATGGATTAATGGATTAAAAGCTAAATGGTATTTTTAAGGTGTTTAATAAGTAATAAATGCAATATCGCCTACAGTAGCATGAAAGCAACCCATTAATTTATACCTTTAACAAAGTCTTATTCAATTCAGGGATGATTCTAATGCTATTCGGTAAATCTTAAGGGATTTTTGCCTCTTAAAAAACCCTTTACCACGCAGAACCCCATTTAAAACCTTTAATATGTTTGAATATGTTATATTTTTGCCCAATATCTAGGTCTAACCTCATTCATTTTGCTAATTTAACCAATTTTTTGAGAATAATTGATCCATGGATTAATGGATCAAAAGCTAAATGGTATTTTTAAGGTGTTTAACAAGTAATAAATGTAATATTGCCTACAGTAGCATGAAAGCAACCCATTAATTTATACCTTTAAAGAAGTCTTATTCAATTCAGGGATGATTTTAATGCTATTCGGTAAATTTTAAGGGATTTTTGCCTCTTAAAAAACCCTTTACCATGCAGAACCCTATTAAAAACCTTTAATGTTTGCATGTTATATTTTTGCCCAATATCTAGGTCTAACCTCATTAATTTTGCCAATATTGCCAATTTTTTGAGAATAATTGATCTGTGGATTAAAAGATAAATGGTATTTTTAAGGTGTTTAACAAGTAATAAATGTAATATTGCCTACAATAGCATGAAAGCAACCCATTAATTTATACCTTTAAAAAGTCTTATTCAATTCAGGGATTCCTTTAATGCTATTCAATAAATCTTAAGAGATTTTTGCATCATACAAACCCTTTACAATGCAGAACCCCCTTTAAAAACCTTTAATATGTTTGCATGTGTTATATTTTTTTACCCAGCATTAACCTCATTAATTTTGCCAAGTAAAAAAGCTGCCAATTAATTTTCACCATAACTGAAACCATAATTAAAAATGGGCAATCTCAGAGGTGCTTTTCATGGTAATTGGATAATCTGAGAACTCATGAACTCAGACACAAAACCCATTAATCAGACATTAAATGTATATAAGTCCATTATATAGTCTGAGCTCTGTAACTCTACTGTCTACAAATCTCACCAATCTGCTTTGGAGCTGTCAGAAGGCTAATTTCTTTTTCTCCTGTGATGCCCAGAAAGAGCGCCAAGCTTTGAGGAAATTTTACATAGTGACCAAAACATGTAACAGTTGTCAACGCCATGAGGCCCCAAAAAGACTTCTCCCCGTAGACTTACATTGTTTAAGAAAGTATATCACTGAATACATTTCTATGGCATCACAACCATCATAAAATGACACGTTTCACTATCAGGATTTAATCCATCCGGCTTGATAACATTTCTCAAGTCTTGATTGAATCATTTTATCCCCATTCAAGTTAGCCGAGGGCTAAACAGGAAGTTAGCCGCCCAGCCGGAGGAAATCTCTAGTGCGTCTGCTCTATGTACCCAACGACACGGAAGGTCCTGGTCATTTTATGCCCGGGAAGTAGAATTTTTTGGCTCCATGCACCACTGTGCAGCTCTTACAGGAATGGACCCCATCCCTAACGCTGTATCCAGTTCTCTTTATACATCCATGGTCTGACCTCATAACTTTTGCCAAGTAAAAAGGCCACTAATTACTTTGCCCCTTAATTGAAAACACAAGTTAAAAGGAGTTAACACAGAGGTGTTTTTCAGAATAATCGCAAAAATATTTTGAGGGGTATTTACCACTTAGAAATTCCTAACCCCGACATAAAACCGAATAAAAAGTCCTTAATATATTTAAGTCCATTATAGAGTTGCCAGGTTTGATAACAGCTGATCCCTGGACTCACCAATCAACCAATCAGCTTTGGAATTGTTGGAAGGCGCATTTTTTTTTCTTACTTGACGGAGCTAGGCTAGCAGTTTCTCTCTCCTTCCAGTCTTTGTGCTAAGCTAGGCTACATCAGGCCTTGCTTCCAATTTTATCCAGTAGGCGGTATAGCAGCAAAAAAAATCATTTATCAATCACAGCATTTTCCCCATAGACCACAGTACTCAAAGAGGACACCTTGAACTACAAACAAGGCCAATTATAACTCTTTATAGTGATTTTTTTGATCCATGGAGGTTTTATATTTCTAAAACTTTCTTCAAGTTAGGGAAAGTCATTTAAAAATCAGTGACGTGATAATTATATATGAGCCGAGTGGTACCTGCGGGCAAAGCCAGGTGGAGAAATACTACTACACATATTCTGAGGGTGGCATACCCTGGAGGTAAACCTGGAAACTAGAAACTTTTTTTGTGCCTGCTAAGCAGTTCTCATTGGACTGAACAGGCACCATCTTGGGTCCAGTATCCAGATTTAACAATACATCTATAGGCTACATACATCCTGGATCAGCCCCTTATTTTTATGTTGTAATTAGATAAATCCCAGATATCATTGGTCCATATCAGGTCCATCAGAGAGCACCAGTGAGTCTATTTTTCAGTATATATTTTGGTAACAAATAACCACTTTTCAGGGGTTGTTCTCAAAAAAGTTTGTTTAGCATTTATGTCAAAATATATCTATCAGATAAATAATCTAAAACATTTATATCAGCCTTAGAAATCCAGGATTGGTTGTGAAAGTGCCTAAAAATCTTTTTTTTCCATCATGCAGCTGGTGAAATATTTAGTTTTATCCAAGTGGCTAAAAGAGTCTTTGAGGACTCTGGAAATAACTTCAAACCAGCATTAAGTGTTGTTAAATGATCTTCTGGGACTTATCTTGTAGTAAAACAGACACTTCAGGTTGAGAGTCGAAGGTAATGATATATCTCTTTACTGGATGAACAGAGACTAAACTAACATCCATTTATCGCCATCTCATCTGACTCTGGCGAGGACGGCTAAGAAGAGGACTCCTCAAAACGTCAGATAATCTCAACACATACTGAGTTAACTCCTGCCGATTCCACACTCTGGTTAAAATCCTAAAAAACTGGAGGGCTTTGTGAGACTGAACATTTACTATGACTGCTTTGCTTCTCTTCAGTTCTTTCTAATGACATGCGGGCCGGCTGCCAAACGGCGTCGTCCCCGTCACCCACAGGATCACACAAGTGCCTGTAAGGGAGGACTTGATTGCACATACACGCCATTACAGCCCCTCAGGTATGGATTTTCAGACGTGAGGAGGTCTCTCTAATGTACGCAAGGTGCAAAAGAAAACACCACAGAGACAAAAAGAGTGCCTCTAATTCTTCAACACATTTGTCTTGTCTAACGCCGAGCAGAGTAATCGGTTGAAAGCTGCTTCTTCTTCTTCTTTCCTGACAAATAAAAGACTCCTGAGGAGTGGTTTTATATGTTGCTCGGCATCAACGCCACCCCGGAGAGAGCTGTGTAACGTGTCTGAAATCAATCAGCATGAAGCTACAAGACGAATCGCTGGTGGATCATGGAGGAAGACTCTGGGTGACACACTGACACGATAAGGTAAAATTTGTGAGAGGAAACGTTAATAACTTTGTATAACGAGCCGTTTTCTCCATACAGAGTTTAATCAGACGCAGCGGCTTTCATCAGCGTCCACTCGCCGCTCACCTTTCATCCTCGCAGAGCCACTCTAATGACGACTGGACGCCATGATGATGAGGGGAAATGGGCTTTCTGATGCATGCCCAATTTTTTGAAGCTACACGTTAACTCCCCTCTGAGAGATGATTAGGCATATTCTCCCCACTCTGAGCTGGTGCACATCAAAGTGCTGCAAATCACCACCATCTTTATGTACTCGTGATTGAAAAATGTATCTGTCCATGTGGCGGCCACTCTTAAACTCAAGGATATTTGTCTAGAAGCGATCCTCTGGCTGATGACTTGTTGGGTGTTTGTATTTTCAAAGCTAGGGTGTTACCAGTGTTGCCGTGATGTTACTAAGTCATCGCTAGGGCATTAATTAAAGTTAGTTAGCAGGGTTTCCCACATATACATGTATTTGTGGCGGCCCACCACGGTTAAAACATCTGCCGCCACGTTTTGATTTTCTATTTTTGGAGATGGATCGCTCATAAGGTGCTCTGTTGGATTGTACACCATTCGATTATTGATGCACCACACTCTCAGAGTGCAGAGCATACTGGAAAAGGTAGGAAAGTGAAAAGAGAAACTTAATCATTGATTACGCTACGTCCAAAAGTTTGCTTTCACCCACAGACAGCAATCAAACAAAACAAAACAATCAACCAATCAGAGCATCCTAGGTGGGATTAAAAACGGTGGTGTCATTTTCCCCACATAGCTAGCTAGCTACGTCTCTTAAAACCTGCCACAGAAAAATGGCCACTAAAGAGAAGAGAAGCAGTTTGACGCAGCTGTGCAGGTTATCGGTAGTTGACTTATATACGTGACAACTTTATAAACCATACTTGGACAAATGTGGAGAACAAATATGAAGTCGTCAGAGGAAAACGTTGGCATTGCACTTCTCTGCAAACCAAAAACATGCTACCTTTTGCACTTTTAGTATGTATCACATCAATGTTTTTAAAGTTGCATAGTGAATGAACACTTCGGCGAGACACGTGCTGAGCTGCAGACAACTGCAGTCCATTGTTGGAGACAGGTAAGAAACAGAACAGGTTGTTTTTTAAGGAATCATTAATGTTCTTGTGGCTTTTTAGCACCCAAACATTGGTGTTTTGTAGCAACCAGTCACTGTCTTTCCAGTAAAGGCACAAAAGGGGATGCCTTTACTGAGACATCACTGCTTTTCCTGCTGGGACTGTGCTCCTAAAACCAGGCTCTGGCGATTGGGTTGGAAAGTAAGCTTCTCACAGTCGCCACCACAGTGTCTATGACAAATAGAAACGATTGTCGTAAGGGATGCGTCACTCAATACTGACTGGTTACTACACTGAAGTAGCGTGAGCATAGTCAGAGGGCAGACTCTGACTGAAAGAAATCCGTTTCAGTTTACAGCTCTGTAGCTTGGAGTTTGCATGTGCGGGAGATAAACTGCCAAAAATTAAAACCATTAGCTTGAAAGACAGTGACCACGCGCTTGCTTCAAGGTCACAAATCTATCGCTGTATTTCTTAAATCTGATTTTATAGATTGAAAACAGATTTTCTTTGTGTTTCCTCAGTAGTTGAGTCATTTATCAGCTTCTCTCCTGGAGCTGCAGGAGTCGGTGTGTAACTCTCACATATAACTGATCCTCTCCACACAGATCACCACTGCTGTTTGCTGGCCGAGGGAGTGTGTTAATTGAAACTTTTGGGAGCACTCCCGTTAAAAGTGCTTGAGATAGAAAAGTCAGCTGGAACCAGAGAGCCGGTCATCTCCTCTGAAGCACCAGGAGCTGGCAGAGCTCGGCAGCAGCTGCACTGTGCGCAGAGTCAGCTGATAGGAAGAGCAGAGTGGCTTCATGGATGACATCCAGAGGAAGTAACTGAGTACACAGACACTGGTACTCTGAGTATTTTTTCAGTAGCATTACAGCAAAAAGAGTGCATTAATCAGACAGTTTTTCTTTGCTTATTCTTTGGAATTTAAAAAAACAAACACTGCAGGAGTTTAAAAGGCTTGGCGGCCACAGCTAAGGTCATCTGTCCGCCCTGCGCTGTTTACTGCAGATCCAGCGGGCCGACAGGATTATCCACACTCATTATGTACTCTGTTTTGATAGTGTGCCTTTGAGATAACGGGGCTGCTGAAAAACGCATTAGTAGCTGTTCAGATTTCCATCAGTGCAGCTGCCAGACGTTTTTCTTTGTTTACACTCCATTTACCAACGAGGCCCTTCAGTCCTGAAAGGTGCTGAGGAGACGGACGGCTGCAGTTTGTCCTTTTTCCTCCCAGTGATGGAAGAAAATCTCCTTCACTATAGTCAAACAACAATAGAAGATATTCCCTTAAAAATCCTGCACTCACGACCAGTAAAAGAGAGGAAGAAGTGTACTCGAGTATTCAAGGTGAACGTATGACGAGAATCCAATTTCTCAAGCTGATATAATCACACAGACAAGTCCATTTAGTAGCTGCTCTGAAGCCTTTTATCACAAAAACGGATCTTCATGGTCAGATAAAGTTTGCCTAAATGGCAATCTGAGTGTCAAAAACTGCAGTTCCTCTTATGGCCACTTGAGGCTAGCTCCCAGTGCAAATCAATCCCCATCGACTGCAGGAATAAACATGATTACAGCCTGGTTCAAAAATGGTTTTGGTCTCTAAAGCTAAACTCTGCTTTCAGGGAGAGGTGGATGCCGTTTGTTGACAAGTGGCTACCATGGTGACAACAGTGGTTAGGTAACGTAACCATGGTGAAACCCCAGATTCGCATTTCAGTGTGTTTTCAGTTCATAAAAGTGTTTTGTAACATTGTGGGGCGGCAGTAGCTCAGTCCACAGGGCCTTGGGTTGGGAACTGGAGGGTCGTCGGCTCAAGTCCCCATCCAGACCAAATATGGAGCGTGGACTGGCAGCTGAAGAGGTGCCAGTTCGCCTCTTGGGCGAGGCATCAAACGCCCTCAGAGATTAATAAAGTATATCTTCTTCTCCTTCTTAAAAAAAAGTCTTGTTCAGTGTTTGGTTGAACTGAAAGATCCTCTAAGGAGTCGGATGTTCAGTTATTCCAGTAAGTAAATTTGTTTAATAGCTTTAAGCCTGTTTTTCATTCGCAAAAATTAGCATCATCACAGTTAACCATAGTTGCACATGCACCATGCTAACCAAGCTAGCACCTAGCATTAGGGTTACCACCACTCTCTTGTCCAAATATGGTCACTTCTGGCTTCAAAAATCCAAGATGGTGACGGTTTAAATGCCAAAGTCGAACCCTGCAAACCAATGTGTGATCTATGTGTTGGCAACTTGGAACTACCGATGTTCAAATTTTGATCTTTAAGGGCTCATCATCCGTGGAAATTCAAACATGTACATTTCACTGATAGAACTGAAAGCTCCAGAAGAGCTACTAAATGGACCTTGTAGTCAGACTGATTTGTCCACTACTGCTTCTAAGGTCAAGAACTAACCTTTGAATCTCAACTTTCATTGCCAACTTTGAGGATTTTCATGGTTTCAGTTGAAGCAAGAATGAAAGAAAGAACGAAAGGAACGGAGGGAGGACAAAAATTGAGCCCCTTTCCTACTGGACAAAAGCCCATTCACACCTACAAACATCTGGATTTTGTCTTTAGGTGGGAAAGGTTCCAATCGTCATTCACTATCACTTCAAATGACTGTACAGTAGTCACGAGTATTTACCAGCTCCCGCTAATCTGCTCAAAACAGCAGCGATGGAAACATGACACCCGGGTCGATGTGCTAATTTTCAACCCTTTTGCGGCATACCACAAATTCTGCGTGTCTTCATCCAAGCACGATCGACCATTGTTTTAAACTAGTGAGCACCAAATTTGAAACAGAGACCGAATCAGTAACAGATATGAAAAAAGAAGTAACTGCTCTACCATTTTCCACTGGCCTCCGTGCTGCTTTCTACTGTTTACTAACCTGTTTTCTGCCACACGATGTCAAAGGTGACACTGGCAATAAGACAGGAGTCCATCACCTATTTTTAGCAGGTGTTTCCACTTTTAAAAACCTGCATACACGTGCTAATTTTGCTGGAAAAAGGTACTCAGGATGTGAGATTTTGACTGGACAACAGCTACAGACATTAAGCATAAAACCTTAAACATTATCAGGGAGCAGAAAGTCTCAAAAAGGAAATATACTGGAGAACTCAACTGTTCTTGGTTCAGTATTTGCTCTGCTGCTGTTGTTGGTTTCCTGCAGAAGCCACCCCCCTCCCTCTGGCAGCGGGACAGCTTATCATCAGGGGCACACAGGACAGAGTCTGGCCCCTCGCCCGCAGTTTGGCAAAGGGGGGCATCTGGGACCGAAGCCCCCACTGCCCCACATGTGGAGGTGGAGGTTCAGCCAGCAAACACAGTGTGGAAACACACTGTTTGTTGGAGCAGGGGTGGGAACGGTGGCTGTGACCCAGCGGGGGAAACAGTCCAGAGGTGTTTCTGTTACTCATATGTATCAGAGCGACAAAACCTGCACCCATCCACCCACCTATCCACCTGGATCTGACTGTGAGGTGCCGCAGGTTCGTCCTGGAGTGGATCATCTGCACAGATTGAGTTGAAAATGAGACTCCAGGAAACAGACGAGCACAAGAGGACAGGTCTGATAAAGTCAGGATACAGACTGAAACTTAAAACAAGGCACCTCGGAAAATGTAGTGATTCCTAGATTCTTGTATATTTTTTCTCAAGTTACACCCAGATCACTGTTGTTTTGAATCTTAAGTCTCCGGGGGGGGGGGGGGCGCAGGGATCGGATTGTTTTGACTGTCATACACATGTTCATCAACTAAAAAACTTTTTTTCAGCAATCTATGAAGTTGGAACAGCCTTTACTGGTCCTATCCTGCTTCATTAGTGTGATGTTACGATGATACATACGATGCAGGTGTGGTTAGGTCAGCCGATTCACAACAGTGTGCAGCCAAGCTAAGCTAGCTAGGCTAAGCTAGCATGCAGGTTTAACTTTATCACTCATTCAAGTCTATGATCTTAATCGTCTAAATCCAGGCAATGGTCAAAGCCAAAATATGTCCAGAACAAGATAGTGATTCCCTTTGCTGCTGTAACGTTGCAAATTTCCTTGCTGTGAGACGAATAAAGTCCTGTCCTGTATGGTCAGGTCCAGTCTGATCTGATCTTAACCTGTGGTCCGAAAGTCAAAATCGGAGACACACAATGCACTAACAACACTGCAGTGACAACAAACATCTTATCAAAAAAACAATCCAAAGCCGTCAATGGTTACTATGTGTTTTTAATCCGGCTGTTTCCCAGCTACTATGGTCTTGCTAAACGAGAGCAAAGCAACCTTTATCGTAAACTACAGGCCAATGCCACCAAAAGATTATAAGATAGCAGAATTAGTTTGACCGGTCGAATTTTGCGTATTCTTGCCCTGCTGTTGGTGCCCATCATTAATTTGGAGAATGTGGCCAAGCGTTATACACTGCACCTTTAACCTTTAAGTCCCATTAACATTTAGCATCTTAGTTTGCCATGTTCGCATAGAGAGTGAGTCTGTCCAACACTCTGGTCGAGGGCGAAAGTGTCAAACAGACAGAAAGATAGTACAATCTCAGGTGTCACACTAATATTGTAGCTGAAAGCTAATTTTAGCAACTGAAGCAGAAGCTTTGTTTTTGCTAATTTCTATCAGAGATATCTAAACTGGTTTTATTCTGATAATAAATCAAGCTGTTTCACTTTTAGATCATGAAGCATCTTTAGTAAGTGACGAAATAATCATGAAGTGGTTCCTGACGTAACACATAACACATTTAACATAACCAAGCTAACCAAGCTAGCACCTAGCATCGAGGTTATCGCCACAATCGCGTCCAAATATGATCACCTCTGGCTCCAAAAATCCAAGATGGCAATGGTCAAAACGCCAAACTCAAGGCTTCAAAACAGAACAGTCTACGTTAACATTTTGATCTTTAACGGCTTGTCATCCGTGGAAATCCAAACATCTACATTTCCTAACCACTGCACATTGTGGAGGACTGACATGACTGAAAGCTCCAGAACAGCTGATAAATGGAGCTTGAGGTGAGACTGTTTTGTCCACTACTGCTTCTAAGGTCAAGAACGAACCTTTGACGAACTTTTATTGCCAACTTTAACGATGGTTTAAGTTGAAGCAAGAATGAAAAAGAATGAAGTGTATTTTGGGTTTGTGTAGCCTGAGTACAAGTAACCTGAACAATTGGCTGTCACATCGTCTCACAGGATTTAAACACTCATCTGCTGCTATCTGCTTTACATAAATTCATAAATGACAGACTGATAGTTAATCAATAACACCTGATGCTACAGATAATCAATGCTTCCGTTGTTCAGTCTCCATATTAAGTGCTGATTGTTAGTATCACAGCTCCTTCGTCTAACAGCAGAAAACAATCACATTCACAAACTCTGATCCCACATCCAGGCAGCAGAATAAAATCCAGATTCCTGATCTCCTCTCATAGAAAAAAAAAAGCCCACAGTTTGATCATGTGATCACGTCTCCGCCCGTCACACCGGCAGCGGACAATAAATCCATTTAAATGCAAATCAAACGCCTAGAGTCTAATTTTCTTCATGTGAAACAGAGTTCAGTGGAATGTGACACACAGCTGCTGTGTTGAGCCGACAGCAGGAAATGTCCACAACCGGCTCTGAGACGATCAATCCATATATTGATTGGTGGAGCCATGACAACTCTGATAAGTGATTAGCAGATGTTTAACTACAAACTGTTGGTGGCTCCAGAATCTCAAGAGTTAGTTTTCTCTGATTAATATCACTGTGAAAACAATGTATTTGGTATTAGCAATATAATTCTGTATTAACAGTACACTGGCTTATATTACAAAAAGTCCTGAATTCTCATTTTTATCAATCAATGAATCATCAAATTAAAATAAAATAAATAAATAAATAAAAAAAATTTAAAAGTTACACTGGCTTATATTACAAAAAGTCCTGATTTCTCATTTCCCCTGTTTTGTTTTGTTTTTGAGTTAGAAAAAACTGTGAAGTAAAAGCAACAAGAAATAGTTAGAGAATAAAAACAATATTTCTATTAGAGAAGCCTTGACTCTGTTTCTAACAAATACAATTTTTAGTTAACTAATTATTTCCAATAGCTTCTACTTGCTGCTTTTCACCAGGGAAACGTAACACCTGCACAGATGTTTCACATTTACAGCCAGTTGGCTCAAAGAGCGTCATCCCTAAAGCTATAGCAACATAAGGGTGTCATGAGCTGAGATGGAAATCACGCTCTGTACGTGTGTGATGATCTGAGCTTCTCTGTGGTTTGTTGTGGTACACTGGACGATCTGCATGTGCATGTTAGTATCTGTTTCTCTCCCATTGGCTGGCTCATGGCGGCAGCTTTGCATTGCGCGCATACGGCAGCAGTGGTGGCGGCGCAGAAGTGTAGCACTCGTCCTCTTTAGCGCTGCTTATAGAGTTAGCACCGTTAGCTGCCGGCTCTACCACCTTTTTTTCGTTACACTACCACGTGTGGCTGCGGGGACAAATTGGAAACAAGGCTGAGCTGCGTTCCTGAAGGGCCTGGCCGTCTTCCACAAGGTCCGCCATGTTGTTCTACAGGTGCTGCCGTTCATGTTCTGTTCTACAGCATAAAATGTGTCAGTGAATAAATGGTAAGTGGACTTCTCTAGTCTTCTGACCACTCACATGCAGTCACACACGAGTGGCCGAGGCTACCATACAAGGTGTCATCTGCTACTCAGTAACCAATCACACACTGACAGACAGCCATAAGGAACGATTTCGGGGTCACTATCTTTCCCAAGGATGCTTTGCCATGCGGGCCGGAGGAGCCGGAGATCGAACTTCCAATCTTCGGATCAATGGATGACCTGCTCTACCATCCTTGGAAACCTTTAGATGTAAAAAAAAAACATGGCTTCTAATAAGTGACTAAATGAGACTACAGAACGTCATCACGCCCAACAAACTCGTTATCATGATGAAATGAAGTCATGTGACCCCAGTGTAGTTCGTTAATAGCCTAACGTTAGCTTTCACTTCTGATGATTGCGTTTACACTTCAGAAATCATAAAGTGGTGTTAATTTGTGAAGACTATCTTGCTGAACAGAACGTGTAGGTATCATAAACGTTATGGTTTTTGACAAGGGAAGCAGGATGAAGCTAACTTCTGCGTCGGCCGACAGAAAACCCCCTGGAGCATTCGATTACAACTCATCAGTAATGTAAGGACGGCCCTTCTGTAGACTAATAAGTACTTTTACTCTGATACTTTACTACTTACTGTAGCATTTTAACACTAATCCTTGCTGTAATCTTTCCTTATTAAAGCAGGACCTGTCATGGAGTATTTTTACTGCGTGGTATTGGTACTTTTACAGAAGTAAAAGATCTCAAAACTTCTTTGAGCAATGGGAAACTTACATTGTATATATTAATTCAAAATGTTGAAGGTAATAATGTTCAGGTTTTTATGTTTTTTAATTTGTTCAACTAGATAAGTGGTTCCCAACTGGTGGGTTGCGGTCCCAAAGTGGGGTGTGGGTCCATTCTGAATGGGCCTAAAGTGACTCACCAACATGTCAAGTTTGTAAAAAAACGCACTTTATTTTAGGTAGAGCAAACTTCCAGCACAGAGCTTTTATTCTGGAATGCCATTTCCTGCTGTAGACTTGGGAGGTGATCACACAGAAATGAGACGCTAGAGACGCGGACGCTTCAAAGACGCTTGAAACGCTGGAGGTGCTTATTCAATACGTGCTAGCTACTGGCGTCTGACGCTCAAAAAGTTGAAAATATTGTAACTTTTCAGCATCTACGCACGTCTAAAAAGAAGCATCTACAAAAATGTGCATCTAAAAAGATGCCGGAAAAAACGCCCGTCTAAAAAGACGCTTGAATGCCGGTCAGACGCGCCGTATCATAGGAAAACAGTGGTTTTACTGGCGTCGCGTTTCTAGTGTTTCATCTCGGTGTGATCGCTCCCTAAGTGACTAGCAGACAGCTACTTGACAGAGACAGAAAACTACCTCAAAAACAAGTACCAAAAAAAAAGTTGGTAAAAAAATAAGACACTATCAGGACCTGGAACTAATGACTAAGAAGAAATCTGGCCCCTGTGGCTGGACCAGTTGGGAACCACTGAACCACACCATGATCTAAAGACTCAACAGGAAACTGTTTAAAGGTATCAGTTGTGATGGACACTTATGGATCTAATGATTAATCAGTGAATCAGGAACATGATTAAATAAATTATTAAATGTAAGATAATTAGCTGCAGCCCGATCAGTGCCAGAGATTTGGACTGAGAGTCCATCACCACAGAGAGATGTCTGAATTATTTTCTGAAGAACAGAGACTGTGGACATTATCATATCTGGGTGATTACAGAGTCAACAGCAGTTTGGATGCGAACAAAGATACAACAGAAGAAAAGCTGTGCTGACTTAGTAAATAGATCCAAAGAAGAGAGACTTTAATTAGAAAAAACAGAATTAGTGACAATGCTTCTTTAATCGATCAATACTCTAATCACTTTGTTTTCCTCGCTGCCTTCAGGTTCTTTGATTTCTTTCTTTTTTGGACTGGAGAATAACACAGGAAATCACAGCAGCCGCAGCATCAAACTCCGGTTTGTTTATCATCAATTAACTTTTCAGCAAAGTGCCCAGAAGATATTTTCACCGTCTGAATGCCAAAACAGAGACAGAACTGTTTCTGAGCTGAGCCCCGCTGCGAGTTTCCAGCTATCATCATCATCATCGCTGAGATTTCAATCGCCAATCTATGCTAATTGGGTTTTCAGAAGTGACAGAGCCGCTGCGCTGCACAGATGAATGGAGGTTGATAAAAGATATGAGTGCGGGATGGAAGGGTTGAAACACTCCCTTTTTCTTTCTCTACAACCTATTTCAGTCGGTGGCGCGGAGCATGTTGATTTGTGGAAAAAGTGAAATGTAATCGAGGGCGTAGTGACGCGCTGACACTGCCTGCTGTTCTCACCGCAGCTCCTCTCAATAAAAAATAAATGATCAGATCTCACGCTCCCTATTGGCAGGGTGACACACCCTCCCTCTGCTCCCTCTATTACCAGTTAAATAGCATGTCAGCACAGCTCTGTGCCCCGAGACTGAAGACATGTTTGTTGAGCCAGAGAGGGATGTCTGTCTTCACTTCTCTGCTGCAGCATCACAAGCACACACAGAAATGTTGCTATAGAGACTTGTCACGCCATCACGGTCGCAGCCCACACAGCAGGAGAGCTGCGATGTAAATGAAAACATGACGAGAGCAAAATAAAACAAGTGAAGAAGAAGAAGAAGATTTGAGCGAATCCTCCCGGGGGAGGAGGGTTTGTTAAAGTCTCGCAGCTCGGCCCCTCGTTTTAATAAGAGCTCAGTTTGTGTTTGTGGCGTCTTCTTCTTGTTTCATTATCGAGAAACTGCCACTTCCCATCAGCCTCAGGGAGAAGGGGGATTCACCTTGCCAGCGACAGTGAGGAGGAGGCCTAGCAGGCGAGGGGCAGCAGCAGGTGAAGTAGGTAGTTTAGTGTTCCTGTCTGACAGATGCAGGAGCACGCTGCCGGTTTTGGTTTGTGGTGGGGCCTCCTGGATCAATAAGAGTTGTGCTTTTATGCTGATCTTGGATTTACACATTAACTGATCTACACGGTAATACAAAAATAACATTAAAATAGTTTTTATTGTTGTCTTAGGTGGAAAAATTGCCGATGAAGAGAAGACGTAAAGATGCCCCCTTTCAGCTTGTTAGTATTGGATCTTTTTCCTGTTGACCTATTACGTCACAGACCAAACAATCAACAATCAAGTTAGCTACGGTTAGCTAGCAGCTAACTGGCACCATGGTGGACAACTTTACAGCTCTGTACATTTCCTACATGCTGTTCGCTTTACTTTTTGTTTGATTGACTGTATACGTGCAGGAGGAGTTCAACTCTCAATCACATTATCTGGGTGTGTTCGTCCAACTTTGAGAACTTCGATTTAGTACAATTTCAGTCGGACTAACATGTTTACATGTATTTCAAAAGTCTGCTTTTAGTTGGACTGACACAATAAATTGGTTTTCTCTAATTTAATGTAAATGTATTGTTAGACACAAAAACAGAGAAGAATATGGGCCAGCTTGAAAATACCCTTTAAGTCCTAAGATTTTCAATTTTACAAATGTCATTGTTCTTTTTTGCTTTTTGTATACTTTACTACACAGTTACATCCGCACATAATAGTTAAGGGGAGACTAACTAATAGATATCACCATGGAACTTCCCCAATTACTTTTGCACTACAAGTTTTCTGAAATTTTATGTATAAACTAGTCCATAGCCATTGGTAGCTTTGTCACCTTCTACCTATGCCAGTCCTCAATGCCTATGTGCAGTTTCACATAGATTGACCACGTCAGTGAGTAGAAAAACGTGGGACAGACAGAATGACTGACTGACAGAATGACACACTGACAGTTTCCGTGATTATGTACAGCATACCATACCATGACTTAGTCATACCAAACATTAGAAACAACACCAACATTGGTCCACAGGGGGAGCCACAGCGATCGGTCGCATTTTAGCCATTTTGAAGCATTTTTCTGTTGTTATAGCGCCACCCAGTTGCCAATTAGAGTTAAATTTCTCCAGTCACCTTGAGGCGTCCTGTTCTACATATCTACCAAGTTTAGTAAAAATCTATATAGATAAGAAATGAGCTCTCTAGCGCCCCCATTTTGTTTGATGGGGTCAATAATGGAGGGGTCCCCTCAGATTATGTGTGGTCATATGCCTACAAAGTTGCGTGGTGATGGGTGAAACCCTTGAGATGTTATACACCTTTATGTGATGAGCCACGCCCTCCCAATATTCATTGCCTTATAGAAGCTCAGTTTTAGGAAGTTTTCCAACTTTTGCCAAGAGGGAACTTTAGATATTGGTCCCTAGATTATGTTCACCCAGTTTCATGCAGATCGCTCAAACTTCCTAGGAAGAGATCTATTTGAAGTGTTTTTCAAAAAATTCAAAATGGTGGAAAATCTATATAAGCGGAAGTTATGGGTTCTTGAGGCAAATGTGTTCCTCATGAGGAGAGGCATCTCTGTGCAAAGTTTCATGTCTCTACCACATACGGGGCATGAGATATGCCCATTCAAAGTTTGCTATTTCAATCGGTTGCTATAGCGCCTCCCCTGATACAGATACAGAAAGCTTTATTTATCCCCAAAGGGCAATTCAGTTTCTACAGCCCACTATCTAGACATACCACCATTCACACAACAAAGCTTTAAATTTCGACAGTTGATGTAATATTGCTTCATTCACATCCTCCCATGACCCTCTACCCTTGAGTGAAATATCAAATGGATTGACCAAGTCAGTGAGGAGAAAAACATGTTTTAATGATGAGTTTTCGTCATTATGTAGTAAGATCCACAAATGAAGCTTTTACTCATTAAATACTGCTTTTTGCAAACATATCCGGAACAGACATCTAAACTACTGTAACACCTAAATGTTTAAACATGTTCTTTCCACTAGTCTAGGAGACGACATGTTACAGAAGCAGAATAGCCCAAAATATTAAAACTGACCAGGGAATGAAAAGACCGTATTTTTCACCTGTAGTGTGTCCCCTTATTACGGCTGCCCATTAACAGTCGACCAAACGTTAGTCGACCAGAAAGGTTTCATTGGTTGCTTAGTTGCACATAAAAAGGGAAACTCTATCAGGAGCTGCGCCTTGTCAGAATAAATCCAAACCTATATAACTGGACCATGTGGGACTTTACTTTGAAAGGACAGACACAGTGTCCACGCTCAGCAGTCAGACAGGAGTCAGGTTCATTTCCAGGGCTGGTACCTGCGGTTATTCCACAGGCTAGTTAATAACATGTCGGGCAGGAAATCCAAAGTGTGGGATCATTTTGAGAAGGTGAAGGACGAACCCAAGGTGATATGTAAACTCATCTTCATTGGTCGACTACAAACATGACGTATCATCTGAAACATGGAAGTAGCTACATGCCCATTAGCCCACAGCGTCATTAACAGGCGGCTCGCTCAGTGTGTGACGTGCACTTGGAGATAAAATATAGGCCTATATTAATGAAGGTTCATTAGTACGGTTTAGTAGGGTACTAGTCGACTAATGGACCATGATGATGACTGTTGGTCGACTAGAAAATTTTTAGTCAAGGATTTATTTCTATGTATGTACAGTGAGATTGACGAGTCAAATTCTTTGTATATGTTCAATAAAGCTGATTCTGATTTGTCTTTCCTGACACTCTGGGCTTCAAAGCTTTGACCATCGCAAATAAACAAAGCTTTAAATAAATAAAAGTATATCACACAGTCTATATTCAGTCATGTGTTAAGCTGAGTGAGCTAATCTTCCCTCACACTGACTCAGAGAGCTTCTTTAATTTGCTCACCTGTGAAAACTTCTTTAATCTGTCCCCGATGGAGAAACACGGTGGCACTCCCTCAGCGTTAATCTGAGGCCAAACTAAATCACCAGCTGAAGCAGAAATGATCTGAACATCATGGAGAGGAATGTGGCTCGGGGGCCGCCGCCGTAATGAAGACATTTATTTGCAGAGCGAACGTGACTCGCACCTTCAGGATATCGACCGGCGGCGGCAGCACAAACCGCCGAAAGGTCAAACTCTATATTAAGTGAAGAGCCGAGGAGAAATTATAGAGCTGCTGCTGCTGCGTCCACTGATCATCTGGACTCTGCGCTCCTAATCACAGATAATAAGAGGATGAAAGATGGCAGAAAGAGCAGCAGTAGACGTTATTGGTCCTGATTAAATGGACGGTTAGTGTCTCTGTGTGCAGGTCGGGCTGTCGGGCGTGTTCACACCCAGGAGAAGTTTTAATACACCGGCCTCATTTTCGCTTCTCATTTCAAACGTCTTAATAAAATCCAGATGAGATTTAAAACACTTTCATTTACACTCAGTCACACACAGCACGTGGTGTCTGAACAATCAGATTTCAATCCGTCTTTTAAACATCAGATCCAATACACCCAAGATACAGGAAGTGACTCGCATCGGACTGAATGAGGACACAGCTGAGATGCTGGTGCTCTAACATCCTGTTCTGCAGAATGCATACGTCCACGCCGTGAAACTGACCTCCTTACTGCCTTAACATGATTTAATAACTGCTGAAACAGGATGTCACACCTTCATTCCAGCTCCATGTGAGACGTCTGCAGCCACAAAAGTGTCCATGTGTTCAATTCACACTGAGTCTGACGTGTGTTCGGCAGTTCTCAGAAGCAGAGGTGCACTCTGAAGAGATGCTGTGGTGGTCTATATCTGACAGTGTCTTCACCAGGTGGAGGAACAAACACACGTAGACATTCAGACAGACAACGTTCGCCTTCTTCTTGAGCTAAATAAACCATTTAAAATCCCCGTTGGAGTATCTAAAGAATGCATGGGCACTGATGTCTGGATGCCAATAGCAGATGATGTTTCAGATGATACGTCATGTTTGTAGACGTGCCTGCCCTTTAAATAATTGGTTCCCCTCATATTATAATAAATTCCTTCACATTAAAGCCCATTGTTATCACTTTCAGTCCATTTGTCCCCTCAAGACCTCACCACGGACCTCAATTTGATTTCTGGACACAGATACGAGGACATGCTTCTATTTTAGTCTCTTAAACACACTCTTGTGTCTCTGACATGCCCTGAAATGACTTTAAAAGAATAACAGATGGTTTCACTGGTGATGCTGTGGACGATATCCAGTTTAGAGAAACTCCGCTTCAAGGTTTTGGGTGTCGTCACAGCCGATGCACAAGAGAGAGCAAAGGAAGGAGGGTAAATGAAGTCATTTCAGACCATGATTTAGTCATTCCAGGGCACAAATTATTAATTTGAGGGAACGAATCGAGTCATTTGAGGGTATGAATTACTAAAGCGAGGGAATAAAAAGTTATTTAAGGGAATGATTTGGAAATTTGAGGGGACAAATTACTCATTTAAAGGGACGATTTATCACCTCCAGGGCTCTGTTGTTGTCAGACGCGGTTTAAAACGCTGGTTTTAGTGACGGACATAAACGCTTAACGGTCATTTCTGAGCATTTCTGGTTTATAGTCACGACAAAAGAAGGATGGGTTATATTATTGAGCATTAAAAAAAATGGCCAATCAAAGCAGACAAATTGGGAAAAACTGCATTTTCCTGCCTATAAACACCAGACTGTTGTTTTTAAATTCATCTACTTCGCCTTTCATCCTGCTGGTGGAACATCCTGCAGATGGAAGGCCAAAATAAATCTATAAAGCCATATATTTCTTCCTCCTCTCCGTCATAAATAGCCTCACATATGGCCGCGGAAACAGACACTTTATTAATTCAGCCTCTACTTGGCAGTGTGGCGGGGAGCTGAGAGCACTAGACCGGGACCAGAGGGGGTCTGAGGGAGTCCAACTGGCCTGTGGGAAGCTTTGGTGCCAGGGTCGGCACCCCAAGCTCGCTGCAGAGAAAACAACCGTTTAACATGTTGGATTAGCCGGGATTAAGGACATCTGTTGAGCAAAACGAGACGCTTCTGTTGGTTTTCTCTTTCCTGCTGCTACGGCAAAGGATGAACCAGGAAGTGAAGTGTGAGGAATGAAAAGACAAAGTTTGGATGTCACCACAAGGAAAATACTACAGCTAGAGGAGAGTCAGCTGCTCAGGGAGCTGTTTGTGTACAACTATGAAAGGGTTTATACTTCTGCTTCACAGTATTTCATGCACGAAGTGTTCTTCTTTCTACCTGTGTTTAACAAGTCAATGTGCAGGTTAAGGTTTTTCATGTAAAATAAATAAAAAGCTACAGAAACAGTTTCAAAACTGTTTCAACTGCTAAAAAGCACACGATGCACAACCTAAAGCACCTGTAACGTTAAAATCCTGCCTGTAGTCGGCTTCCACACATCATTTAACTACTTACACCTGCTTTTCTTAGTTTTATTACACAATATTCTATTGTATTATTGTTTTAAATATTCCTTGTCAAGTTTTAAATCCTCTATATTCAGCACTTGCAGTTGCTTTTAATGTACGACTTGAGCTATGTAAATAAAGTTTGTTTTGATTCGACGGACGTACATTTAACTACCAGTGATTGATTACTTCATCTTGAATATATTTTGGGGTTTTTTTTGGATTTATCATGATGCCTCAAAGCTATTCTTTCTGGGGTCCAAACACCACAATATTTACAGAATACAAACTATTATCACATTACCTTAACCCTATGGGCCCGAATGACGCACAGTGTGTCCAAATTGACACCTGTTCTTCTCTATTGATTTTCTCTGCGACCGTGCGTCATACCGAGAAGCCACGCATATCACGTGAAACAGCAAAATTGTAGCTTTCCGACAAGTCAGTACTTGTTGGCACGGTAGTCCAATGTTTTCACAGCGAAAAAAAAGATAAATTTACATTAAATTGATGTATAACAGAGCTTTCATACAGCTCTGCACACACAATACTCTTGGATGGATTACTCGCAAATGCAGGGTCGCACAGAAATGCCACACATCACGTGAAAGCGCAGGAGCAGAGCTTTCTAGTGATACTACACACATCATTGTGCTGTCATCCCATCACGCTATAAATCCAGATTAATTGTCTACAAAATAAAAACCTGACGAATTTCTTAACAATCCATTACACAGATCTTGTTATCAGTCACTTCATATAGTGAGGAATATCGTATCTTACCACGTCTTAGGCTTGCGTGTGTTTCTCCCTGTCTATCCACATTTGTAGTCCGGCTTTCAAGATGCAAATATCTCCATATTGTCCAGTTGACACTCCATCAAACTTTGTATGACAAGACCAGCCACTTCACCTTTGTGCACCCAGACAACTGCAGCCTAATTATGCATGCTGACAGGGCCGTAGTCACCATATACGTGTCCCCCTCAATGCCCAAAATGCCCCCCCAATATATAACTGAAACTGAAAAACAAATATTATCTTGGAGGACATCATTGCACTTGGTTGACTATTTTCTATGATCTTAGATGTAAATATTGCATGTCTCTTTCAGATAAAACACATTTTTGACTTGTGACTTGACTTGTGTTTTGACAATCATGTCCGCCTGGCACAAACCACATGTTTTGGACAGCTGTGAAGTGACAGAATGTCCCAGCATCATGGTTCTTATATTGCCAGATTCCAGAGAGTCTCCCCTCTTCATATATGGCAGAATATGTCAACTTCCAACCTGCTATGCTGAGATACATGTAAAAATGTAAGAATTTAGTCACACAGATTTGTTTTTTTTTTCATTGATATAAAAATTAATATAAAATACAGGCACATAGGAGGACATGAAATGATGGCAAATCTGGTTAGCCCAGATTGTCCAAGATATAGCATGTGTATGTAGCCTTTATACTGACTGTGATATGAGCTTAAAAGTAAAGGCAGTAAAAATACCTCAAAAAACGCCTATGGCCCACAGGGTTAAAAGGGTCCTATTTATGAATATTTTCACTATTATTTTTAGATGGGGGGTTGGTCCTAATTCCCATTTATCATCTAGTGTGATGCCTAACTTTAGTGGATCATAACATGTTGGGTGTTAAAACAATCTGCAGATAATTTCATTCAAAATGAGACTAAACCTTTCTATGAATGTCAGTTTTGAGCCAAGACGAAAGCTAAAATGTGTCCTTAAACAGAAGGTACAACTTTCTGTCTGTAGCCAAGTAGATTTCCAAAAAAACCTGCCACCCCTGCCTGCTAGTTCACAGGAGTGAGAAACAGCAGTCAATGACAGTATTAAACAATCAATAAAAACTGTTCATTCAACAACTGTGAATCACCACAACCACGGCAGGTCCTTAAACATTAAGTCATAAAAGTGTGCCCTAAAATATTAGGCTGATTGATCCAGTAGTTGGCAAGATTAGCCGTGGACACATAGATAGACACAACTAAGTGCATGAACCCCTTCAGGCTTAAACCTAGAGGAGATAGTGATACAGATTGCATATCACTCTACGCTGATGATATTTTATTCTTCTTTCAGATTTGTATCATCTTTGCTTTACTGATTGAATTTTCTGGGTATGAAATTAATTCAATCAGTATCAGCAGAAACTTGTTCTGGTCACTGAAATATTGGAACTTTTTGTGTAAAGAAGCCAGAAAGTGATGTTTAAAAAGTAATACATAATGTGCCGCTTATGTTAAAGGGTAGTCTCTTTTATTAACATAAATATTCCTCTACATTTACATATTTAATGGCTGCTCCCTAATAGGCAACTCAATGTAAGTCCACCAGAACCGTCAGTAGTTTGCAAGATTTCATTGGTTGCTTAGCAGCAGGAAAAAAGAAAACCAAAACTGAAACTATGAGGAGCTGCACCTCAAAATAAATCCAAACCTATATGACTGGAGCATGTGGGAATTTAATTTGAAAGGACAGACACAGGAAGTGTCCACGCTCAGCAGTCAGACAGGAGTCAGGTTAATCTCCAGGGCTGGTACCTGCAGTTATTCCACAGGCTAGTTAATAACATGTCGGGCAGGAAATCCAAAGTGTGGGATTTTTTTAGCATCATGACAACTGTTTACCCCCAAGAATTTTTAAAAGAGGCCGACAAGAAAATTTAGATTTCATCACAAAACCAGCTAACAACACCACAAACAGCACAACACTACAACTCCCTCCAAATACACTTATGGTATGACTTTTCGACGTTCCTCATATGTACAACGAGATCCATAAATAAACCAAACTTAACCATCACCACAAACTGAAGCTCGTCCTCTACTCCAGCTCAGTGATCAATATTGACTTCTTGAACTATTGATCAGAATACTAAATCAAACACAGTCGATGGCTCACATGAGGTATTTATAGCCCGGTGTTACAACCTTTATGTTCATGTGTTAAACAGCTCGGAACATCACAACAAATACCTGAAGGAATAACACTCGGAAACTAACAGTTACAGTTATTTTCTCAGCCTGTCTTTGAATTGTTTTGTCTTTAAATGTCATAAATCAGTTTAAAAAATGCTGAAAACAAGCGCAACATGTCTTGTTTTGTTTGAGTAACAGGTAAAAAAAACAAAAATTCACTTTACTATGAAAAAAGACAAAGAAAAGCAGCCATTCCTCCAAAACAAGAAGGTAAAACAGAGAGAAGTTCGCCATTTTTGCTTTAAATTTTAGCTCTAGACTTGTTTGCCGTTGATGAAATCCTCTCAGACAGTTAAGGAGCATCTGTTATTTCTCCTCTCACCATTATTAAAGTCTCTATAGTGAAATGACTTTCTACTCCCTCCCGCTTACATATGCACATATATAATCATGTCACCATGCTCAGTTGAATTACATGCACAAACGGTTGGTCAAAAAAACATAAATAAATGTAACTTACATGTGAGTTGATCATTAGAGTTAAATCTAGTGTTATAGGTTTGGTAAGTTTCTGAACACTAAGTGATGGAGGTGGAGGAACGGAGGAGAGGAGGAGGGGGACAGCTGGCTCTCCTACAGAGGCACTGTGAGAGGATGATGGGAAGAGGAGGAGGAGGAAGAGGAGGAGGGTGGGTTGGGGGTGTTTGTTGCCTGGGCTGGGAGAGTCTGAAGGGGGGAGGAGGGGCCGAGCTGGAGGCCAGCAGATGGACCCCTGCGAACAATGGAGGCGGACAGATGCAGCCACAAAGAGCGGCGACCACACACTCGACACACACACACACACACACACACACACACTTCAACGCACAAAAACCAAAAACCAACCTGCACATGTGAAAACTGAGAGCAGAGACACGTCCTGAAGCTGCAGTTCATCTGACAGCCACCAGGGGGTCAAGCTCAAAACTCACTTCATTATTACTAATAAACATGTTAATAAATATTCTCAACAAAACTTTCATATAGAGTTAGAGTTAATTAATTATATAATAATATAATAAATTATTTGAATTATTTTACATTGTTATATTTTTCTTTTTCCTCATATGTAGCTCATTTTGTTGAATGTTGCATTAGTTTTAAACTGTCTAAAAGTATTTTTTAATCATTGATTGACAACTGATTTTTTTGTTTTGAAAAGTGCTTTATAAATAATAGTTTATTCTTATTATTATCATTATTATTTTTTTATTAACCAAACTCCACTGCAGCTATTCTCTGTTTTAGATTTATTTAATTAATTTAATTTATTATTTATTTATTTGTTGTGTTTTGTTTTTCTTTGCTTTTGTCCCCCAACTGATAAAAAATATTCAAAAGAGAAAAAAAAAACAATATAAGTAACAACCACTTTCATTATTAGTTAATCTGCCAATTATTTTTACGACTGGTGTAAAAAAAAATGCTCATCACAATTTCCCAGCGCCAAAAATTACATCATCAAATTCCTTCTTTTGTCGAACCAACAGCCCAAAACCCAAAGACTTCATCTACCATCAGTAATGACAAAGAAAAGCAGCACGTTGTCGCCTTTAAGAGGAAATTTCTGACATTTTTGCTTGAAAAATGAAAGTCGATCAATCATTTAACAAAATACTTGGCGATCAATTTTCTTTTGATCCACTAATCAATTAATCAACTAACTGATGCAGCTCTATTCACAACAACTGACACAACACAGACAAAGACACACACACACACACACACACACACACACACCAGGGTGCTGAGGTCAACTATTGATTGACTCGAAAATTAGTTATAAATTAGTGCTGGAAGATTTTAATGTAGCTCCGGTTCAAACATTAAGAGTTGCTGTAAAAGCAGGAATATTTTGTGGTTTTAGTAATTTGTAATTCACATGATTCATTGATGGACTGCACATATATATTAAAGAAATGTGTATTCACCCCAGATGAAGACAGAAAGCATAAAAAAGTTTGGTGAATAAAAAATAAAAAATATTTTAGGGGAGCTGTGTGACGTTTTTAACGCTAATAAGAATTTATTATTTATTTATTTTATTTTTTATCTTATTCATTAAATAAAAAGAACAAAGTCCTAAATTATGACAACTTGTCAGTGATCTAAAATATTTTTGCTGCTCTATTAAAAGCAATGAAACACCTGTATTTTACATATTTCATAATGTCTTTTTCATATCTTTATTGTAATGTTTTTATTCTATATTTATGTTCTTGACTGTTGCAGTACTTTGCCTTTATTTTTATTTCCTCTTTATACGTTTATTGTATGTTTAATATGAGCACAAAAGACCAGAGCATTCATTGTAAGTGTAAACCTACTTGGTAATACATCATATTCTGATTCTGATTTGCTAAATCAACCCTCTGATATCTGTGAAACTCTTCCCTGTGAAAACATGTCCAGCTAATGATGTCATTTCTGTCAAATACTGAGTCATAAAAACCTCCTTTATTAAAAAAATAAAATGTGAAAACTCACCAGTTTAATCACTTTTTCAAAGTAATCAACTTGTTTAAAGAATTTTGATGAATTTGATTCATCTTGAAAAAGTAAAAAACAATAATAAGGAATCAATAAAAAAGACTTAATTGAAATTGAAAAATAATTGAAATGCCATCACTCTTTTAAAGAAAATTAACCATTAAATGACTAAATTAAAAACAAAAAAACAAAAAAGTATTTTTTGTGTTCACAAGTTTCTTCAGAGCAGCATCAGAGTAATAACTGAACATCTGCTGTCCACAGAAGCATCTCTTCAGAGACATATGAGAACTTCCTGCAGTCACCCAGGGGGCTCTGAGGGGGACAAAGGCTGAGCTTTTTGTCCGTCTCAACCCTCCCCCTCTCTGTGGGGCGACAGCGCCCGAGGCAGGGAGGGAACATCCCAACACACTCGTCCACGCAGGGAGGAGCGTCGCTGCAGTGCAGGGTGGTCCGCATGATGTAACATGAGGGAGGAGGAGGAGGGTGTGCTGCTATTTGTTTACCCCAAAGGTGAGAAACACAAAGTGTAACAGTACCTGGAGCTCCAGGAGACGTCACGTCTGAGTTCACACAGTGAACCAGGTCTGAAGGAACAGGAGCCTCTGACTGACAGGGAACAAGTGACCAAGTGACAGGTGTGTCATCTGCCCCAAAAACAACCCCGTATCTTCCTCCACACTTTTCCTACAAGAGCCTCGAGCTTTCAATGCTCCTGAGAGTTGATTTCATAAAAATATATTACATGTTGAAGCTTCTCCAGCTCACATACTTTATTTCATTTCCAGATATCTGCCTCCACAGCTCTGGTGTGAACAGGAGCAGCAACATACCAGAGTGAAACTCACTTAGAGGAGACCTATCTGCTCACTGAACATCTCAACATACTCCACGTTCAAAACACACTTCACTGTCCTCACACTGTCTGTGCTGTTTTCATCTTCTGTCCTGGTGCCTGTCTCTTTAAGCCCACATCCCAAAAAAGCCCAGTCTGCTCTGATTGGTCAGCATTTCCGGGTTTTCCGTATCTCGATGTCTCTGCACCACAGGCCCCCAGGAGGAGCGCCGAGCTTTGAAGCCTTTTTTCATAATGGGCAAACCATGGAATTACAGAGTCATGGTACGTCACGTAATGTCACTGGGCCAACAAGACTTTTTCCCATAGACCACAAATTGTAAAAAGTGAATTAATGGATAGTTCAGTCTCTGCGAAATGACTCGTGTCACTATCAGAACTTGATCCTTCCGCTTTCCCATGATGCGGAAGATTCGGCTAATTTTATACCTGCAAAGTCAAACTTTTTTGACTTCATGCATCACTGAGCAACTTTTATAAGAATGAACGGGGCCCCACCTCCAATGCTGTATCCAGTTCTCTATATATATCCATGCTACACTGTCACTGCAGCTGGAGAATGACTGCAACGGAGAATAGCGGCACTTTCTATTGTGAAAAATATGAATAAAAGCTTCTAAACAGAACCCAACTGGAATATGATCTGAACTCTGTAATCAACAATATCCGCAACCAAGTTCACGTGTTTTCCTGGCATTAGCATGTAGCTACTTGTATCCGTGTATGTCAGGTAAACAGTAGCATGCCTGGAGCAGATAGTAACAGGGTATTCAGAACAGTCTGAAGTCTTAGGGGCCGTACACATGGTGCGCTTTTTTGGGCGCTCAAATTCATTAGCCCCTTTTACACTGCCAGATTTTCGGTGAATGTTTAGACACACTGAGCCGGATTGGCGAGTTGATTGAGGGTAGACATATTGGCGGAACCCTTTTAGTTTAAACAGAACGAGGCGGCCTTCCGCCATGGCAGGGGCTGTTGATGGAGCCACATGTGCGACCCACTGGCGGTGGATAAACAGGAAACAGCTGATAGCAGGAATTAGCGAGCAGCTAGTAGCAAGAGGGAAACACAAACCTGACAGACACTGTAAAGATGAGCAACTGGGGAGACAAGGAATTGCGCGCCCTCCTTGTCCTCGCAAACGAAGAGGCCATTAACCGTCAGATGACGGGGACGGGGAAGAACGGGCCGACTTACGAGAGAATCGCCGAAGGACTGACCAGCCGCGGCTTCCCTCCCACGTCACTGTTTACGTCACACGCTGAGCTACACGTTTTGTTACTTGCTCACGCCCCCCATTGCCCCGAAAAAGGCACATTCTGTATAAACAAAAGTAGGCAGGCGGCATTTTGCCGCACTCCCCGATTTTGTTTTTATACTGCCAATGCTGAAAAAAGACTGATTGGGCTTTCCTGCAAATTTGCACAATTCCTATCTAAAAAGGGCTAATGTTTTCACTGAGGACACTCGGCAGGTGCGCTCAAACGCAGCGTGAATGCGTTCTCAAAACGGTTACCTCATTATCTGAAACTTTTTTTTAAATGAAAATCTGACAATGTAACATTACATATGTCAGAAAATACAGAAAAGCTTCATCTATTCAGAATCAGAATCAGCTTTACTGGCCAACAATATGATTTTAAATTGCTCTCAATGTGACAGATAGACACAGACATAATGGCAAAGAACAAGGACAACAGAGCTGAACAAATAAAGGTAAAGAATAAAAAGGACTATTATGTACATAACTGTACACAGTAGTGGGCTTTGTGAAAAAATATTTGGATAGATAAATGTGTGTATAAATGACCAACAACATAAAAAACACGCCTATACCGTCAAAATTTGATCAGCAGAGATGGAAATATCCTGACTTTTACTCTCTAGTTTGGCTCCTACATTCCCCATAATGCACCTGGACAGAGTCTCTTCATTAGAGCCTCCTCACCTGGTGAACAGCCACGTCATTCACCTCCAGTTTGTGCATTTTTCTTTAGCATTACAAGGCAAATAAACTCTTTTTAGATCATTATCTTAAATAACGCTCAGATTCTGTGTCTCATGTTGAGGAAGACCAATCAAGCAATTATCATGTGCTAATGATTTAATTATCTCATTATCCTGACAACAAATGGCATTGTTTCCGCTCATCAAAGTCAAATATTAATTGTCTCGATTCCAATTAATCAGCGGACAGTTTCTGCTGGAGCATAAAAACAGTATCAGGTGTGTTCAGAGGATGTTACAGTCGATCGTTATCTCCTGATGAAGATCTTATTATCAAAATATAAAGATGAAAACTTTTTTAATCTCAAGTTGTGATGACAAGAAACTTTTCTCTTGCGTGATATAAAAATACAAAGTCATGATTTAGAGACTGTGAGCTAAAACACCTCACTGAGCCACTCTTCTTCTTGTCCTGTTTTTAAACCAGTGCAGACTCCAAACACCAAACCTGGAGCAGTGCAGCCGGCAACGCTGTCGACTCCGTGTTTCTCAAGGTGTATTTATGCGGCCTGTCATCGTCTTTGTTTCCTGTTTACTCAACCACATCTTACAATAACCTCTGACCGCTGGAGCCTGACTGAGCGCGCTCAGTGCCAGTACGTGCTGAGGACAGATAGTCGAGCTAATGTTGCTCAGAGTGAACGCTGGATGTAAATCAAGCATCGTTTCCAAACAGACTGCGGTTTACCAAATGTTGAAGGCAGAGCCGGCATATGGTGAGTAATTAGGCTCCGTGTCAGACAGGAGACGAGACCTGGACCAGACGTGAACCTGAAGATCTGCAGCCCGCTGAGCCGTGAAGCACCTTCACTGTATTATCTCGTGTCTGACACATGTTCATGTCGTTATTTATAGGAATTAATTCAATAATTCTAAACAACATATACTGTTTGTCCATATCTCTCTTCAACATTATTTATACACTATGACGGAAACTGGAAGGTCCCTGTAAGAAAACAGTCTCCTCAGTGCTTAACAAGGTACACTACACGGCCAAAAGTATATGGACAGCTGAAAATTACTTCCATATATGATGTTATAATGTGTTTCTGACATCATGTTCATTAACTTGGCTCGACTATAACCGTCGCCAGATTGTCACCGGCAACCATTTTGAGAAATTGGCAACCTAAATCTTTGTCTTAGTTTACCAAAGAACAGCAGCCAAAAATGTCCGCAAACTGAGAAAAGAATGAAGTCCGGAGCTCCTTACCCTCCGAGCAGAGGATGAGATTAGGGCTGCTAAACTAACGATTATTTTCGATTATTTCTTCGATTAGTCGACAAATCATTTTATCGAAAAATTTGTTAAAATGTTGAAAAATGTCGGTGTGTGTCTCCCAAATCCCAAAATTATGTCATCTAATGTCTTGTTTCGTACTCACGCCAAGGGGTTTTAGTTCACCGTCATGGGAGAGTGTGTAAAGCTGGCAATATCTGAACGTAAGAAGCTGCAATAAGAGTATAAGAGTAAAGACTCAAACCGATTAGTCGACTACTAAAATAGTCTCTGATAATTTTCATAGTCGATTAGTTATCTGACTTCTGCATGAACTAAACTTAAAAACAAGGGTGACAGAGCCTTTTCCGTTGTGGCACCAAATTTATGGAATACTTTACCATTCCATATAAGGGCAGCCCGAACTTTGGAACACTTTAAATCTCTTTTAAAAACCTACCTCTTTTCGCTTGCTTTCACCTCTAGTTGAGACAGATATGTCTTTTACAGCTTTTATTTGTATTTAACCTGTACTCTAGTGTTGATGTTTTATTGTCTAAGCCTATTGTTGATCTTATTGATAATTTTTGTGGTTTTTGTTATTCACTCACTCTTTGGATGAACTGTACAGCACTTTGGTCAACCGAGGTTGTTTTTAAATGTGCTATATAAATAAATTTTGACTTGACTTGACTTGACTAATCAACTTATCGTTGCAGCCCTAGATGAGATCAGCCACAATATAACAGAGATGATAAATGATTGTTGCCATGGTACGCCATTGTTATTGTTTATAAAGTCCAACCAATGTATATGTTTTATGTCAAACTAGAGGCAGACGCTGTTGTTGTTTCATGTCATCACTGTCATGCTTCTGTTTATTCAGCGATGCTGGTACACTGTCTAAAATCACACACTGGAGCGGGATGATGGCGCCGTCGTTTGGTTCGGTGTAAAAATGCAAAGGAGGCATAAAGAAGGGACTTTGAAGCAGCCCTATCATGCACTCTCTATGTAAAAAGGGCAACTCTGTTTTAAGTTCTGCACTCAAAATCTAACTCAAGTAAAAGTCGGTTAGTATTATCAGCACAATGTACCTAAAGTAACGACAGTAACAGCAGTAAAATGGTCCCTTTTGTTTTGACCTAAGGGCTTTAATTGTAGTGGAGTCTTTTCATGATGTGGTATTAGTACTTTTAATTCAGTAAATGGATCTGAATACTTCCTCTAACACTGCTAGTTGGTCATTTTTTCTAACCAAGCCAGACATGAACACACTTCTGATTCAAAATTAAGTATTCCTAAGAAGCTGGCCGCATCGTTGATGTAAATAAAACAGTTTAGGAGTTGAGAAGGTGGATTGTTTTTAGGCTGGCAGTTTCCTTCTGCCTGCGGTCTTTAAGCTAAGCTATACTAAACTAATGTCCATTCTCTTGACAGTAAAATGTGGGACTGTTCCTTTAACTGCTGTACTAACTGAAACTGTCTTATCACAGTTTATGGAGGAGGCGCAGAGCTCCATCTCCTCTCTCTCTCTCTCTCTCTCTTTATCTGCCTCCGCCCTTCTTCTTCTTCTTCTTGCCTCGCCGAGTGTGACGACTTTCAATATCAGTGTATTTGGTTTGAGGCCAGCGGGCAAATATTGACAGAGTGGATCTGAATGAAAAGATGCTCCGTTTCTGCAGCGCTGCGTCCAAGATGAGTTTTCCTCTGCGGTCGGAGGAGGTTCAGCATCGTGGTGGGGCTCGTCGGAGGAGAATGGAGGATGTTTTGGACGGCAGCGTGGGGCCTCCCATCAACACCGCTTTCTCTCGTTTATTCCCCCTCTCTACACGTGTCCCACTGACTGCTGCCGCCATCAACTCAGCTGGCTCTGAACCATCAATTCCTGCAGCACAAATCACTTCCTCTTCACTCCAACACCGAATCATTAAATACAGGTGTGCTGTCTCTAACGCCGAGCACACAAAGTGACCCTGACTTCTGCATGAACTAGTTCCCTCTCTCCGACTCAATGATTCGCTCCGTCCAGCCAATTACGGAGCTCTTAACAAGTGACCGACAGCTCGCCGTTAAAGCAGCTCCCCCCCGACTCTTTTTCCTGCACCATTATAGCTCATCACTTCAAATTAGATCTACAAGTCAATACGAGGAGTCAATATTTAATTTGCTCACAGCAGGTGGTGATTTAGTCAGAGACATGGTGGATCTCCAGCATCATAAAGACTGTCCTACATGTGAGGCACTCTGAGGGCCGAGACACACAGGGAGGACACGTAGACAGAAAACTGGACTTTATGGTTTGATTCAGGGGGTTTAGTTGGCTAAAAGTCTGGGTTTCCTGCATGTTCCTAAACACTATGGGCATCTTAAGATTTCAAGATGTTAAAACACATTGTACACATCATTGGTTTGGGTCCAGCGTTAATCCTCTGGGGAACATGAATATCCACAGCAAGTTTCATGGCAACAGAGAGAGCCGAACTGAAACCAGAACTTCTTCAAAATCACATTTGTAATAATTCCAGTTCATAAAATTTCAGCATTACTCAACAACATATCGTGTGATTCACTCCATATGTCTAGATAATGATGGGTAATCTTTTTCAGAACAATGCAGTATTGTTGTTTAATCAATATTTTTGTTTTTAGCCACATGTGCCGAACACCATTACCCACAAGTCCACAGACAGTAACAGGTTAAAGGTCAATGGAAAGCTATGAGAAAATAGACAACAGAGAAAACAGCAAAATAGTTGAATGGAAATATAATAAGAAGAAACAAAGCTACAATAGCGAATACAATCTTCATTGGAGTTTTTGTTTGTTTTCTTGAAACTGTCTTTGTTCAAGCTCAAAATATTCAAATTCTAAGCGGCTGCTGTAAATAGTTATTATCGTTTCAACTCCACCACAGATATAGGAGAGATTTTGTCTCTTTGTCGGCATGAAACGCTCTTCTAATGAGGTGCAGACTTCCATCTGTGTCACCGCGAGTGCTGGACAGAGCAGTGAGTGACAACAACCCTGCCCACATTTAAGAGGACTGTCTGTGGTGGAAACACTAAACGGACCGAGGGTCTAGGTACCACGTCTGAAGGGTTACTTTAAGCCCCGTTTCCACCAAACACTTTCGATACACTATCTTTGGAACCAACAGTAACCCTTTGGCTTCATGACTCAAACTGCTGGGCCCCCAAAAATGTACTTTGACCACCAAATTTAGAGCGTCTATCCCCGCTAAGGGTCAACTTCTGTTTTAAAATTGTATTTATCTCCATTTTAGGAACAATCAGTTTCTAAATTGTCCTAAATATGATTGTCTGCCTGTGTGATGAGCTGTAGATGAGTCCTGGGTGTCTCAGTGCATGCTGGGATATTCTGTGACTCCTTAAAACCAACATAAAAACACAGGATGAAGGAGGGTCAGAAGAGCTGGCTCCATCCTGAATTAGTCAGTTTTTAGGGAATTAAGACAGCAGCCTGCCTCCCTTGATGTCGACTGGCTGTTAAACACCACACAAGCTGGAAAAGTCTCCCGAGGATCATTTAACAGCTTCACTCTGTGTCGTATTATGATGTTCTGAATTGATCTCCCTCTTTGGCTGTGTCTAATTATGCCTTGGGGAGGTAACAAAGGAAGGTGTTGCACGGCGTACTCTTCATTACTTGGCTGGAGGAGGACCTTGGCAGACGCTCAGTGAGTCTTTAGCCACAGAAATAAATAAATAAATAAATAAGAAAAAAGGAAAAAAAAAAGCAGCGAAGGACTTGTGTTTATGTGTTGTGTTAATATGGCCGCCGGCAGTTTGTTTCCACGTCGACACCGCCAGGGATTTCTGTGTTTTTCTTCTGCAAAAATCACTCATAACTTTTCGCGAAACGACGGTTGTTAGTCTGAAGAAGCGGTTTTAATTACCTCCTCTGGTTAACAGCAACAGGAAGAACCTGATAAAACACTTCACATGACTGTCATGGCGCGTTGAAAGCAACTGGACGGCGTTCAAACTGACAGGAGTCCTGCCACAAGCAGCTGAGAGGGTAAAAATGCAAATCTACCCATTTACAAGGTAAACCTGTAAAACAAATTCAGCCTCAATTACACACGCCGATGCCTTGCAACAATTATCCACCCATCACAGAGCGCAAAGTTCATTTTAATTAGGTTTTTTTTTTCTTTTCCAGAGCTCTTGTGCACGCTCGGCTCTGTGAGGGGAAATATATGTGAGCGCCTGCAGAAAGCAACGCCGCCACAAAGCAAGGAGGAGAAATCGACTTCCACTCCGTAATGAATCGCAGCTCTGAAATTAAACTGACGTGTAATGAATCTTTTTTTTTTTCTTTTACTCTCCTCCCTTTTGTCTCTGCTCTCTGAGAGCAGCCGAAGAAAGCCATTTACATTCTTCAGCATTTTCCTGCAGTCACAAATGCTTACTGTCACTTTGGGAAAAGGACAGAGATGAACTGTGGGCTCATGCAGGCCGACACAAAGGAAACTGCCCCGTTCACTGTTCTACAATCAGTGGAGGAGGAGGAGGAGGAGGAGGAGGAGGAGGAGGAGGAGGGTGCGTTAGAGGACGATCAGTCTCTCTTCTCTTTGATCTACAACAAGCGGCCACATTTAAAGTGTCAAACTTTACAGAAAGTTTGGCATCATTTGTAGAGCTGAGGAAACTTTCAGCCTGTGGATGATGTTATAAATATATCATATAAGATTATAAAGAAAACAGAAACAAAATCTGTTGCTATAGTTTCCTGAGTTGAACAGCGTCTGAAAGTAACTCAGGTCGCATTCACACCAGGATAGTACAGGGGACTCGGTTCGATTGAGCGGGCAATGCCCAAAAAATTCACACCTTCATTTGGTTCGGTTCACTTTCACACTGCACTTTTTAAAGCAAACCAAACCGCCTGGACAACATCATGTAGTTACAGCAGCTGCGCGGTATTGGGCAGTATTGCCCGAAACGACCACTGACCAGGAAGAAAAAAAGCACGAGGAAGAAGAGAACCCAGCTCATCGATTGGCCAGGCCCGAAAATGGAAATCAATCTCCTTCAGTCGGCTTGGTCACCACAAAAACACCCAACACCAAAATGCACTGCGCTCTACATCACTTCCTCTCTTTGGTTCGCTGGATGATCCGTTTGTATTTCCCACTGTAAGCGAACCGCACCAGGGTTCACTTGCAAATGAACCGAGACCCCCAGTTTTCAAGCAGACCAGGGTTCGTTCATTTGGTCCGCACCAGAGCTTGAATGAGCGTTCACACCTCTCCAAACAAACCGAACTATCCATGGAAGCTGACCAGGGCTCGTTTAAAGCGGACCAAATAGCGCAAGTGTGAATGTGTCCTAAGTATATGCACTTAAAGGAAATGGCCACTTTAGAGTGAAAACACAGACAGTACTTACTGACCCTCATGCCGACAAGAAGTCCAGTGTAGTTTGTTAATCCACAAAACTTGTTCGGGGTATCGGAGGATAACAGCTTGCCGGATTTTTCCATACACTTGAAGTGCATGGAACCCACGTCCAAAATCATTTTGAAAATGTAATAAAATTCCACTAATGCATTTCAAAAATGTCAGAACGGCTCGTTTGTCGTAATCCAAGTGCCCTGAAGCCGCGGCATGCAAAATTGACGTGAAAAGACATAATTTACTCGACTTTTATGGCATCATTTCTCACCGTGGTCAGCTAGCCTGTCCCGCAAGCTGCTGTGTTTACATGGCAATTCGTGCGAGACTCGAGATCGTTCAGAGACGTTCTTGTTCTCGCGAGTTGCAGGCTAACTGACCTTGTCAAGTCAATTTTGCACGCCGCGGCTTCAGGGCACTTGGATTATGACAGACGAGCCATTCTGACGTTTTTGAAATGCATTAGCGGAGCTTTATTACATTTTCAAAATGATTTTGGACGTGGGTTCCATGCACTAAATGCTAAAAGTCCGGCTAGCTGTTATCCTCTGATACCCCAAATGAGTTTTGTGGATTAAAAAACTACACTGGACTTCTTGACGGCACGAGGGTCAGTAAGTACTGTCTGTATTTTCACTCTAAAGGATAGTTTGGATCAGAAAAATCCAATGGCCGATTAATCGCCGTGCAGTGTGGTGTAAATAAAACCAGTGTTCATGTCCTTACCTGTCCATTTTGAAGTTCATTGAGGCCTTTGCACAACGTCTGATTCTGAAAAACAGAGAAAGAAAAACTGTAAATATTAACAGCTTGACTGTTCAGGCTGAAACTGAAACATCAGAAATACATTGTTGGACTTTTACAGACTAAAATTTCGGCTGCGAAATACATTTCAAAACATTTTTATAAACCAGTGTGATCAAATATCTGTTAATTCAGATTTAAGTGGCTGTTAATGGTTCTTCATTGACGCCCATCTTGGTTTTTGTCAGCTGATTTTCATCTGAAAACTGCAAACTTTTCCAGTCTGATCCACTTCATGCTGCAGTGAATCCTCCTCCTCCTCCTCTTCCTCATCCCCCTACCTGCACTTTAACAAACACTAACAAACACCAGTGAACCCTCTGGAGGCTCAAACACTGTCGTGCCATCACAGCTGGACAGCTCCCAGCCGGCAGACCGAGATCTGCGTCTATTTGTCATCTGTAATCTAATGGAAACGTGTCGAGACGTCTGGGGAGCGGAAAAACTGAAGCTGAGGATCTTTAGTTTTTTATTTCCCTGCAGCAGGGCAGGTGGTTCGGATAGACCGAGAGCACTGAGTGTGTGTGTGTATGTGTGGATAGTCAGATAAATAGAGGAGGATTCATTCGGTATGCATTACTTTTCACACTGGGGAAATTTATAAGCAGAGTGCTGATAGTTTCCAAATCAGTAGCACTTGGGAGTGGAGCGGGGTTGCGTCACAGAGAGAGAGAGATTACTGCACTGCAAAGCCCGAACCATTTTACAACGTCTACACTGTGTTTGACGTTTTACTATGTCGACTCATTCACTCTCACTGCTCCCTCTGTCTGCTCCTGCAGGCTGTTTCACTGAGTTCAGTCGCTGCTGCTGCTGCTGCTGCAGAGGATTTTCTGCTTCTCAGTCATCAGCAGAGGAGGAGTAATAACTGGAGATGACCTCTACTACGACAGCATGAACAGTGCAGAGGGGCAGGGGGAGGAAATGTTCAGTGCTGTGCTTCAGGGTACTGTGAGCAATAGAGCTTTACAATTTGTCATCCTGGCAGGTGTTTAAACACTTGATTTCCACTGGTTCTTGTTTTAAAGCACACGACCTAAAGTGTTTTTAACAACTAGGGGGACTCAGGAGGAACATTTTGTTTGTATCTCTGAGTTTCCTATGAATTAGATCCATATTGGACGAATGGAGGATGTAGTGTGTACCACAGCGAGCCGAGTTTATGCTTCACAATCCACCTTTTTATATAGTAACTGATCTTTCCCCAACTGTTTTAGAGCCGAACTACAAAGTCGTGAATTGATTATTAAACTTTAATCAACAACAGGTGCCCAAATCATTTACCCCGATGACAGGACAGAGACTTAATCTGATGGTTTATAAGAAAAACCAGTTTTCAGCTATTATCTCTGACTTTAATCAGACTCTAATCACCAAACACAGATGTAGCCAGAAATAAAACCTAAAATGTTGGCGTTGGGTGTTAAAGAACGTTGACAGTAAGAAGTAATCCCAGAATTTGCAGTCGTCCAATAAAAACACTGTTTGCTGATGGAGTTTGGATGCAAGTGATGTGATGGACAAACATTTTACGCAATCGACTAGGCTTGGGGAGGTATCTATTTTTCCATACCTTCATATCTTCCTGAATTTTCACCAGGGTATACAGTATGTGATGGTATTTGCATGTGGCGCATGATGTGCACTACATACAGAACATCCTCAATACAGCCTCTCCTTCTTAAAAAAAGGGAGCATCTGCCTTTTTGACGGCACTCGGGATTTCTAAATACTGTGACACCGCCAATGTTAAAATCAACAATTGGTGCCAAGAAACACAGTGATGCACCAACAAAAGGTAAAGAAAACGGAGACTTCCAGCTAGTAGGTAATAGGGGTGAGTCCGTGTACATGTTTACACGTGTTTGAGATCATCAACGGTTATGAAAAATTAGTGTGAGACTGGGTTTGGCAACAGGTCAGTAGCCTAGGAGCTCCGTTCTATTAAAACGGCGCGTTCGTTAAGGGGGTCGTTCGCCAGTGGGTTACAATGAGTACCGGGCCATCAAATCACAGCATCCGCAGTGAGAGGACACGGAATTGTTTGCGCTTTTATGTACGGGTCGGTGGTGAAGTGCCACACATGACTCGTGCTACAGACGGACGGATGGATGAGCCACGTATCTCGGTGCCGCTTAAAAACAGGTAATACATCTGGCTACATCTTTCCCACATCAAATATCCATGATCGCGCAGACCCGTGCGTAAAAGCGCACACAATTCTGTGTCCTCTCACCGCGGATGCTGTGATTTGATGGCCCGGTACTCATTGTAGCCCACTCTTATAAGACCCAATAATAATAATAATAATAATAAAACGTTACTGTGGACCTATATGCCATGCCTTTTAATAAAATTACCAGAAGAGTTCGCTGAATTACTCGCGTGCGTCCCCGGTGAAAATCGCTGACATGCATGGGAAATACAGCTTCTACAGGCACGCCATAGCTCACTGTCAGGACTCAGGGACCAGAATTCGGGATGGCGGACAGTCAGAATGGTGATATTTCGGAGTGGCAGTCTGTAACCGCTGGTTAAATGGCCCGTTCAGTTGGTATTTGGATAACTGGGGCTTTACTGGTATAATGCAATAGCACCACCCAGCTGTGAAACCCGTGTACATGTTTACACGAAAAAAAATGACCCACTCTAAACGTTTAGAGATTTTTGTACACAAACTCACCCCAGTAGGTAAGAATGTAAACGAACCAAGTTCCAAAATATTCAAAGGAATATAGACAATACTTGTGTTTTTCAGGTTGGATACAAATTCCGTAACACATTTGTTGACCTTAAGTAGTCATACAATGTGTCTTTGGAAACAAACACTGAGTCTGTTTAGTGAAAACTCTGCAGAGCACCTTTAAATGTCAATGGCGATTTATATTAATTATGTAAACTTTATATAAAGTAAATATATGCAAACATACCATACTGATTTGTGGGGAAAAGTTTCTAAGATGAAGAGTTACGTGCTGGATGACAACTACAACACCTGCAACTCAAACTACCAATACACAAACCAACTACTACTCAATATCGAAATCCATCAGCGTTCAGTCTGAAGATGATTTACACCCGGGCCACACTGCCTGTGTAAGCAGCATATGTGCATTGCAGAACCTCTTGGGGTTTCTGTGTTAACAGGTTAGAGCAGCCACACTGCTGACATGAGCGGTGCTGCTCAGACACGCATGAAAAGATTCAGAGTCTGGCCTATTTTTTCCACGACTCGCACGTTTTTCAGCAAAAACAGACCATGAAAATGGTCCTTTGATGATCACAGTGACATTATACCAGCTTTTACGACAGTTACATTGTCTGCATCTGTCACAGGCATGAAAAATATAAATATTTCTTTTCAACTCAACATTTCCTGTCTCTGTTTCAAAACAAAAGCCCTCTTTATTTATTGCTAAATCTTTATCAGACAATAGCCGATGGGTTCCAAGCTTGCATTTCAGCCAATGTGTTGCACATCTTTTGGCCTCCACACGGAATATTTAACTGCATGCATTTCGTCCCGTATTATACAGACTCATTTGTTAGATTTCAATGAGCAGCTTGATGTAATTATTGAAAACTTTACATCTACTAAGTGCATAAAACAGTTATAAAAGAAGACACAGGGAGCTGTTGATTGGACGAGGAGACATGAGGGCAAGGTGATTGGTTCTTGCTGCCACTTTTGTCGACCAGCCAGGCGTCAGTTTAAGCTTCAGAGGACGGAGATCACAAAAACCGAGGGGTAATTTTATGCACAATTTCTGTAATAAAAGCAGGCACACTGTGTATGTTTGTCCTTCATTCCTAAAACACAAATATTTGTTTTGCAGGGAACAAGATAAAAATCAGCACGCTCAGAGAAAAGGACTGACTGAACGACTGTTTTCTCCCACAACATAATCCTCCCCCTTCCCCTGAATGCAACAAAATGAAAACAAATGGCATTTCCCCCCCGTATTTACAGCCAGAGCATCTGTTCAAAATGCACACAAACACAGCCGGCTTTTGCTTTCTTGTTAGCATTTGGATGGGGAGGCTTTCTGGGGAGAGCATTAGCGCTGTTTGGCTAACTCTGACGGGCTTCATCTCTCAAAGCTGCAACCGTGGAGCCTCGTGGGAAACGGCGGCCACCTGCCCAGCTGCCTCCGTCGCCTTCCTCCCAACAACTCTTCTGTCCAGATCCTAAATTTAACACCCGCCAAATGTCTGGAAAATTTGTCTTTGGTGGTTTAATCAACAGGAGGCAGCTGCCAAAAGTGGAGAGTAACTTTTCAGGGCAATTATGTTTGAAGGTCGCTGTCAAGGGTTGTAGAAAATTCAGATAAAATCCTACAAGACACAATACAGTGACACAGAAAGTTAGGTCACCTTGATGGACATGTTTAAAATGTGAAGACTGATGAGGTTTATCCCCTCATGAGCTTGAATATATTGAAATTTAACAACTATTAGCTTTTGAGGGATTTGTGAAATCTTGAGTGCATAGGACAGTTACAAGTGTCCAAAACTGACATGGCTCATCCTCTGGGGAACCATGAATGTGTTCAGTCAAACTGATGGCACTCTGACCTTTCTGTTTTTATGTTTTTAGTCTGAAAGAGTAGCAGGAAAGCTGAAATTTTGGGCTAATTGTTGCGCAGGAGTAAGTCATTAAGAGCCATCCTCTGGGGATCATGAATATCCACAGTAGATTTCATGGAAGTGCAGCCATCAGTTTGTTCGTAATGTCTCATCATAGGCCAAAATGTTGATCAAGCAAAGGTGTTGACCTGGTGGAGGCAGTGGAGGAGAGGTCAGGGGGTCTGCAACATTTCAAGTAATTTTCCTCTCAGGACCACGAATATCCAACACCAATGTCATGAAAACTGAGCGATTAGTTTCTGAAATATCCAGTCACAGACAAAAATGTTGTCCTGAGGCCTGAAGACAGCATCACAGAGCAGTTCATACAGTCTCCAAAATGGAGAGGGTTCATCCTCTGGGGACAGTTAATGTGCTCAGTTAAATTTCATTGCATTCTGACCTTTAAACATAGTTTGTTTGTTTGCTTTTTTCTTATGTAGTAAGTATGAAGAAATGTTCTTCCAATATTAGTGCTACAGAAAAAGTTAGGAAGTTTCATCCTCTGGGGACCTAAAATATTCACAGCCGATTTTATGGATTCCCAAAAAAATTGTATTTAAAGATGTTGTCATAAAGATAGCAATTTTTGGTCAAGTGGACGTTTTCAGGAGGTCTGTAACATTTTTAGGAATCGTCCTCTGAGGACCATGAATATCCCAAGCCAATTTCATGAACTTTCAAAACTGAGCATTTAGTTTCTGAAATATACAGTCATAGACAAAGATGTTGTGGTGGTTTCGGCTTGTTGACAACATCAAAGGACAGTTCATTAAGTCTCCATAATGGAGAGGGTTCATCCTCTGAGCAAAATAATGTGCTCAGTGAAATTCATTGCAATCTGACCTTTAAACATAGTGTTTTATTCTTGTGTAGTATGTAGAAATTTTCTCCTAATGTTAGCACTAGAGGAAAAGGTTAAGAGGTCACTATAATGGTTGTGTTTCACCCTCTGGTGACCTTAAATATCTGAGACAGTTTTTATACAAGTCTGGCCAGCAGTTGTTGAGATCTAAAGGGAAGTGTTGGGAAAAGACACAGTGACATATTTCGGTTCTAAAAAATGTTTATTGTTTTGGCCTGAGACGACGAATACTGTTGCCAGGTGGTTTACAGTTTTATGTTTCTTTATGTTCTGAATTTGTTGGCTGGTGTGTTGGAGAAGCCAATCACAGGGAATCAGAGGTGAGGCAGGAGCAGGAGGAGGTGTGAGGAGACGGCAGGGCTGAGGTAGAGGCCCAGAGGAAGAGGGGAAGAAGGAGGCCCTGGTCCCTGGTGTGACTGCAGCTGATGGCAGCGTGAGGCTGAAACATGCTCCGACATGCCAGTGTTCAATTAGAGGTGTGGCTCTCACATATTCACAGCTCCAGCAGGAGAAACAGCCACTTAGTTACAGTGAAAATGACTGTTGGAGCATCATTTAGGACGCCCGTGGATACTGTTTCTACATGTTAATTAAAAGAAGCTCCTGGAAGCTCCGTTTACCAGCTGTTCTAGCAGGTTTTAGGGAAAGAACATTTCTTTCCAGCCGTGTTGATTTTTGACAAAGTAGGATTCTTTATCATAAAATTACATTTACAGAGCGTACATGCATTTATACTAACGTTTTATTTATTTATTTATTATAGTAAAAAAATAACTTGCTCATACTTTACAGATGAGTTATAGGACAACAATAGTAATTTTGAGGTCCCTGTAGGATGATACAGTAGCCTAGTGGAAGGTTATTGTTCGATCTGTAAAGCAATAACAAATTATTTAAAGCCTTTATAAATGGATGGGTATGGAACTCCACAAGGCTCAATTCTTGGGCCTCTTTTATTCAACATTTATATGCTTCACTTAGGCCGACTTATACAAAGGTTGGTGCGCATCTCAACTTTGTTTTTGAAAAACAAAACCAAGTGGATTCTTATACGACAGTAACATGCTCATGTTTGACCCAAACAATGTGTAATGTGCAGTTGGTTCAGATCCAGGTCGGGACACGTTCTCACCATAAACGAACCGCACCAGAGTTCGTTTATAACTGGATCTAGATCACCTCTTCAAGAAGGTCTCAGTCCGGTTGTTTTGGTGCGCACCTGAGTGTGATTGCTGTGTTCACACCTGCCCAAACGAACCGCACTGAGGGGGCAAATGAACTTGAGTTCTATTAAACTGAACCAAACAGGGCAGATGTGAAAGCACCCTAACAATTAGTTAGGGAAGACTGGTTTCCAGCACTATGCGCCTCATTTCTGGACCAAGTCAAACATTTGGAGTATTTAACCAAACCTTTAAGTCGCTGACACACCAAGCCAACGGCAGATCGTCAGTCAGTGTCTGGCCATTAACATCCTCATTTTGGCGGTTTGTCCCGCACCGCTGGCACTAGTTAGCCCTTGTCGGCTGTTTTTCAACCGAATCAGCAGACGCTGAATAGGCGTCAGAACCACTGTAGTCTTACTCAGTGCACAAAAACAGAAATGGAAGATATGAAGGTAAACAAATAGGGCTTTAGATTGAAACACACTTGTTATATTAGGTTGTTTTTTTTGTCATTGAGCTCTTTAGCATGAAGGGTTCATAATTGTTTGCGTAATTGTTCATTAGCGCTCGGTAAATATAGCTTGTTCTTTCAACTTGGGGTTGAGCCTCTAATGTGCTAACTGGCTAACTACCATCTTGAACCAGTCCTGTTGGTCTTCGACTTTTTCTTTTTGAATGACACAGTCATGCCGCCGGCTGTTATGCAGCGTCATCTCCTCTCACACAGGTGCCGAACAAACCTGCTAGCTGGCCAAAGGCTGTCGTCTTTGTGATGTTTTCAAGTGCAACTTTTTGGTTGAGACAGGCAACTCGAGGTGACGCTACAGTCATACTTACAGCCACTAGCTCTTTGATGTCATCTCGGTGTGTCTTGGCCGAACAACAAAGTCTGCACACTACCATCTCAAAAAATGGCAATAACTTTATGATTTATGTCCATCGATGACGAAAGGAAACCTGTCCATGCCTTTATTTCCAGCCAGTCTTATCTCAAGTCCCCAAAATTGAAATCCATCTCATTGTGAATACAGCAGCTGAGTCTCAACAAAGACGATGCAAAGAACTGCCCTGGCTTTTAGAGCTTGAATTATTGCTGCTTGTATTAAACCTCTCAGTGCTTTAGAACCTTGAACTTCTCCTGCACCTTACTGGGCAAACAAGCTTTTATTGCCTTTTGCTTTACATGGCAGCTCTTCAGAAAATGACAAGCCTGAACTAAAGTGCCTGAACAAACATCTTATTACATATTTAATGCAAGGAAGAGGCCACACAGCTTACATTTAAATCCAGAACACCTCAGTAGCCGCTTATGAAAGGGAACGAAAACACTGTTAGGTTTTAAAACATCTTTCTTGTTTCCATTCAAACCACCACTTTCTCTGATGGGATTGGCGTCACCGTCGTGCATCACAACCCGAGCTTTCGAGGCTAATATTGAGAGAGACAGTTGATAGCCGGTCTCTAACAGGTCACTGTGGAGAAAATGATTGAGTTTGTGCAGCTGCAGACGTGGTGTGGCCTCTGGGAGCTGCAGGCGACACACACACTGTCATTCATTTCAGCTGTGAAACCTACAGGCTGTCTGGCTGTCAGCGTCCTCACTCCATCTCCATGCTATCACACAACAAATTGCCTTTTCATTAGACGCAGGTAAATGAAATTGTCTTTTGTCTCTGCTGCTGCACATGTGAGAGGGAAGTCGGACACAGAATCCATTACGGCACTGACAGGATGAACTGTGCATCAGCGCTGACCAGGACTTTGTCATCTCAGCTACAGAGAGGAATCGTTATACTCACTCTGATATCAGTGAGCGGCCATAAATTACATTTCAGTGTCAAACTCCAGCCTCATAACTCATCATTTATATTTTCCGTCACAGTCTAATAAATCTCTTATGTTGCTTTGTGCTTTCAGAAAAGTTTCAGATCTTTTTTAAAGTCCAAATATCTATAAACATGTTATGTGTTCAGAAATGTACTGTATTTATCCTACTGTCTATATCGTATGTATCTCACCTGTACTGTCCGTTGCAACTGCTGCACGTTTGTACTGTTTATATATCTTAACATGTTCATATCTACCCTTAACTGTTTATTCTTTATATTACCACTTAATCTGTGTATGTTACGTTATATTTACTAACTAATTACCTGCTAAAAACTCTAAAAGAGTTATTTTCTTCAAGTTCTCTTCAACCAGGGGAAATGTAGCCATTACGTTATCGTCTCAAAAAAAAAGAAGAAAGAAAGCATGTTTATATGTTTATCTGGTCAGAACGAGTGAGACAAAAGAGTGCCTGCAACTTTTTAAGAGTCTGAATTATAAGTGAATGAGTAAATAAGGGAATGATGTCTGATGGAATCTCTCTTTATGCTAGAAAACTAAAACCACATCCCAGTAAACGTTGAGGACTATTACTCAATTCAAATACTGCTTAAAGGCAGACTTTGCCAATTTTCAACCAGGTCTGTGTCACCACAGTTTGGTGAGTGTGTGCAGATGGACAGTTGACTGACATCAGAGAAAAACGTCAACTCGTTACTAGAGCTGGGTTAAAACAATCGATTCATCCAGTTGAAATCGATCTTCATTTCAGTGACCTGATATCAATTCATAAAATCTGAGATCAATCTTTTCATATACGCCTTTTCTCACTGATGTGTAAAGCTCAACAGCGTTGATGTCAGCACTCGTGAACGGGCTGCGGCGCAAAATTATTAAGGACTGTAGAATCGAGAAGCTCCGATGTTACCTGTGTTAGCTTACTGTCCGTTTTTTACAACCTGGACCTTATTTCTGGCATTAAATACGGTTGTTTACTCACTGTTTAGATCTGCGAGAGCCGCGTACATCCATATAGTGGGAATGATCGGGGCGCCGACAGCAAGGCTCTAAATAACACATTATCTGCCGCGAAACTCGTTCATTTCACCAATATGTTTTTATGAATCGCTAGAGTTGCTTGTCATCATCATCCGGGTCATTTACACTGACCTACCTACGTCTGACCTGGATGATGTCATGCAGATGTGCGTGCCGCCGCACACCCGCACCACGGCTCTGTTTACAGCTGGAATTTGCTACTGTTAGTTTTTTGAAACATGGCTGAATATTTGTCAGATTTTGAGGTTGTGGACGACGACATTGAATATGATGGACGTCCTCACCGTTTTGAGCCAGAGTATACAGATGAGGAGCTCTTTGGAAGGAGGATGCGGAGGCATAGAGAGGAACAGCTGGCCAGAGAACAACAAACCGCTGCACGTCCGAGAATAGATGCTAACTGGTGGTGTTCTTGTGAACAATGTTCCACTATGCCAACAGAGGAGGAATGCCTTTGTTGCTCCGAGTGGGATTTGAGGCCAGGAGTTACACGTCTGGATGTCTCCAGAAATGACTGTCTCACAACAGAGGATTTCACTTCTATGATCAACCGTGCTGTTGTAGAGACTTTTCTTCATGTCCCAAAAGTAAACTGGAAGACCCAGCCAAAGCCTGCAGGACCGAACGGGCAACTTTCGATTGAGTAAGTAGCCTACACACGCATAAATTGTTTATTCTCCTTGAATTTGTTTGCTTGATAAGTAAATAACTAAGAGAATTTACATTTCTTCAGTTTCTTCTCATCGCTTGTGTAGAACGGCCCGCACACTGCACAAAAAGCAGAGGCACTTCTTATGCAAAACGTGAGTTTATTATTACATAACGGAACTTCCCCTTTAAGGCGCCCTTGTGCCAGCAGGGTCTCGAACTCCCTGCCCATGTCTTGAGCCGAAAATCCGGCATATGTTGTCTGGCAGAGAGGCAGAGAGCTTCAAGAGCTGGCAGCATGAGGGGCATCTTAACACCCTGCACACACTGCATATACCACAGTGACACAGGCCTGATTGAAAATGGGCAAGTAGCCCTTTAACTATCTCATCCTGTCACAACGATTTACATTTATTTGGACGTGAGGACATGCATGACTCCCCGACACATCCATCTGCTAATAAACCGTTTATTACTTCAGTTTTCACCACTGTTGATGCACACGGGTCAGTCATGTCAGCCATTTTGGATTCCTTAAACTTTCATGGTCATAAATCTAACTTCAGGGGCTGCTGCAGCTACACTTTCCAACTAGGAAGCAAGAAATTCTGACTTTTCTAGTAGAGCTTGGTTATGGAACGCTCCATAACAAAGAGATGCTATCGAGATGCATTATGGGTAATGTAGGCTCCAGTGTTTTTGGCGTTTGACGCTATTTCTGTCTCTCAAAGACTCCAAACTTTATGGATGTGCAATACTACATAACTGGAGAACCACCTTTCAGGGAACATTAAACTTCCACACAGCAGCCCTCGAGCTCTGGGCTCTGCTTCGTCCTCATGGACTGAGAGACACAGCAGAGGTCAACGTGGAAACCACTGTGATGTGTGTTTACTGAGCTGATAAAAGGCAGAAGAAGAAAGACCACAAAAACGCCTGCATCATGTTTGTTTTGGGGGGAATAAAAAGCGACGGTAGATGTGCAGGCATTAGCATTGGTCTGTTTTAAAGAGTGAATACCATCAGAGAGAGATCAGGCCTGCAGACCTGCCTCTGTCAGCGCTGCACGTCTGCATCCCTGTGTCTTTATTTTTACGCCAGCAGAAGCCCTGTTATATTTGGCATGTTGCTACGGAAACGAGCCTTCATTTAAAGAACTATTGTTGCCTCTTCCACTGAAGGGTGGAACAAACTGTGCCGAGGCTTTTCTTTTCGTTTCTGAAGCGTCTCTTTGACATGAAGCTCAGGTACGGCGCAGTTTAACAAATACAAAAAACAAAAACTCCATGGCAAGCAAGTCATTATTTTTCATTAAGCAAAGGCGCACAGTAATCACTCTTCCTTTCCAGGCGCAGATTCAGCTGACCGTAGAATAATGTGGAGCGAACACACACACACAGAAGCACACACACTCATAGCCAGAAGCTGTGGGGAGACAATATGGATATACAGTCCTCAGAAATAACACAGTGCCCGTAGGCAGCAGCACCACTTCAGCTTGCTCCAAATAATTGGGTTAATTTAGCCGTTTAGTGTGATGGCGCCCCAGGACGGCATCCAAAAAGTCCACAGCAGCTACAACAGTTGTGACCAAAATAAACAAATAAAGCGAGGCAGCAGCAGTGGTGGCGGCGGCAGCTCTGACTGGGCTGCAGCTAACAGCCTCCATACTGTTCCTGCCTTTATCTCTTTCTCTGGGGCACTTCTGTCCAAACCCCATTTATTTTTAATTGCTTTTCAGCATTTGTCCGCATCTTTGTTTACGTCTCTGCGGCCTCCGATAAGCACGGCAATAATGGGAAATTAATTTGAATACATTTACAGAGGTAGCTAAAATGTCAGCCTTTAAAATAAAACTCTTCTTCTCGTTGTGCATCAGCAGCAGCCGTGTGAAGCTCGTTCTGCTGCTTTCATTAGTTTCCTGTGCTCGCCTTTAGATTTCCATACGCGTGTTAACAAAGCAGCTGGTGTCCCTGACAGGCTACATGTAAACACAATGTATGTCAGAGGGCAGCGGAGACGCATCACAAGCGTCTGGTCGCGGGGTTAAATCAGACTCACGCAGGTCAGACTGTGTCAGGGCCGCAGAAGAAAACATCTCTGTGGATCTGTGAGCGCCAATAAAGTGCTTATCAGGAAGTGAGCACCGTTGAAATGACCTCTGGAGCGCTTCTGACTTAAAAACACCTTAAGAGCACTGAAAACATGAAAGCATCATCACCTGCCTCACTTATTCGGGATGTTTGATTGTCATAGTGACACCTCAGCCTTCACAGACATTTCTAGGGCTGTAATCAAGCAAAGGAAATGTTGGTCGACCAAAATTCTATCTACTCTTCCAACCTGCATGGGTATCTCTCGATAAACTAAATCACCACAGAGCACTTTAACTGGTGGCGTTGTGTGTCCACCAAAGCTTTTTAATTTTTCCTGTCAACAGCACTCAACATTAACACTTTCCCAAGTTAACTCTCTGTTCAGGAAAGTGGAACGCCTAGAGTGAAATATAAATGTGATCTCTGATGTAATCATCTCCAAAAATAAACTCTACACATTTAAAACTTTTGTTCTGTCTCACCGGTAAACACTGAAGAGTACTGGTGAGAAAAATCTGACATACTGGACACTGGACAATCTCTGTAAGGGGCTGTACACATGTCGCGTCTTTAAAGGGAAATTTTGGTTTATTTCAACCTGTCTCCTATCGTCCTAAATTTGTTTCAAGTGACTAGTGACATAAAAATAATAGTTAGCATGTTGGCCGTTAGCCTAGATACAGCCGGAGCGCATAGTAGCGTCAGACCTGTTAAAACGTAAGTGAACGGGCAACCTTCAAGTGCAAAGTTAGTCCACTAAACAAGCTTTTTCTCCACAAAGACCGCCGACATTTATCGTTAGGATAAATGTCAGAGAACATATAGAAAACGACATGTAAACGTGTTGTCTTACCTTACCGGTGTGCTGCCATGTTTGTTTACCATCTAGCTCTGCTTTCCAAAGCGCGGCCGAAATCTCGCGAGATTTCCGACTGGAAAACGCAAGGTCAGGTGCTGGGTACTACTCGTGTCTTTCCTACGCCAGCCTTCAAGAGTGCATTGGCAGGTTGCGTCTGGCCCCTAAGGGTCCGTACACATGCTGCATTTTTAACCCCCTGGATAACACAGGGTCAGGCGCTTGATACGACCCATGTGCCGACTCTGTGCCAGCTTTTAAGAGCCCGGTGGAAGGTTGCGTCTGTTGTCCGTGGGACAGATGTAAAGCTCTGGCAGTCCTGCACTTTTCCATATTTATCACTGAAAGATATCTGTCGGCTGTGATTGGTTGGTCCTCGTCACATGACATGTAGTGCGCACTGCTGTGTTCCAAAAGTTGAACTCAGTTTATCTCAAAGCACAACCATCACACCTTGAAAATAAGGCGCTTGCGAATGTGTGCACATCACGATGGCGTCTCTCCGGCATTTGGGCGTGCCTGCCAGGTGTCTAACTGAAAACAATGGATTTGACGGTGCAAAAAACACGCCATGTGTACGGTCCCTAACGCTGCATGCGAGAGAGAGACTTACAATATTCAGCACAGAAATTAACGTTAGCCATCCTGCTGCTATCTTCTGTGATAATGTGTCTTTTGTCTGATTAAAAATGAGAGTTGAAAAATGTTTAACGTCTGGGTAAAACACTGCACTCGTCACTGTCCCCGGTCTCCAATCACAGTGGAGAAGGGGCGGGACAAACACAGCGCTGCCATTTTTCAGCTGAGAAAAGAAACACTTTAGTGGACACACAGCCTCATTAAAGTGACCACAGCGACTGTCAGGTCAAGAGCATAACCACCAAACCATTCACTGCAGATGAGGAAAACACACCCAGACCAAAAATATGCATAAAAGAGGTGTCCACATACTTTTGGCCACACAGTGTATGAAGATACTCGTCTCATAAATCTCCTACAAACATGTCAATTTAATCACGTGGCCCGAACTCGCTTCGAACTTCAAGAAACTTTAACAGCAAACGACGTTTCTGTTAAATCCTGCCTTTTTTAGCTGAAGTCTGGTGTGTCAGATTTCTGCTAACACTACAGCACCCATAAGCCTTATCTGTCTGTTGCCATGGAGACAGCAAAGCATCTCACAAGCAGGTCTTTCTTGCCTTTCACTTTTCCTTCACTCCCCACCTTCCTCCTGTTTTGATGCATTCATGTGCAGTCAAAAAAAAATCAGACATGTGACTTCTCCGAGCAGAATTACCTTGTAGATTTTGCAGTTTTTAGCCACTACAAACACGTTTGTGTAAATTACGGCTTTTATCGCCCCCCCTCCTCACATCTCTACCCCCCCCTCACCCCAACACTACATCCCGTTGCTGCCTTTCACCCATCACTCACAGTGACCTTGTCGAGGAAAAACAAATTAAAGTCCCATTTATTATGCGGCGCTCTTTGTTAGCGCCTGACTGGCAGCACAAGGACGGCCCCCTCCACGCGGGTAAATTTAACCCCAAACTGTGGCCTCCCCGACAAACACTCTAATCAAATTATTCAGGTTTTATTTAGCTGGTTTTGATGAACTGTTTGTGGTTTTATTGGCACAATAGTTTGTCTTCCTCCTGCTCGGTCTCTCCAGGAGCAGATGACAATCATCTCCGGGCATAAATCCTGGTCAGTGCTCAAACACACACACACACACACACACACACACACACACACACAGAATAAATCAAAATGCTTATTTTTCATTCAGGACTTGGTCCTTAAACAGAGCGGACACGCTTCAAGAGCACTTTCTCCGGCAGGCCACCGTTCATCTCAAGGTTACCCTCAACAGCCATTTAGCCAAATACAAACCTCGTGAAATGTTCACATTCATCAACATTAAGTGTTCCTGTCTTACAAGAAGTGTCTCAAAAGGTTAAAGGATAACTCAGCTAATATTCTACAGTCTTCTTCTTCTCTACAAATCCCACAGAAAGACTCACTCCAGCTTTGAACTCAAGCCTGGATTTGTCGGATCTTCAAAGCCGGCTTTAAATTAGAACTTTTAAAAGTGCAGGTTTATTTACTGTTGGCTGGATCGGGACTTTTCAAGGTGAACTTTACCTCTGACGTGCCTGAAAACTTTTTGTTGCTGCTGATGTAGGTCTGAAAGCACCCTTAATTAGCTGTCAAAGATCTTAAATCCTTTGCTAACTTTAATGATGACCTACTGTAGGTTTAGTGTGACCTGTAAATGCGTTAACTCTGAAGCAAATGTTAATAAAATGCCATAGTCCTCAGCTGTATATGCAAAACTGATTCAAGGACTTTCTGTTGCTTTGAAGTCAGACCTTTGTTATAATTTTCACAAGTGCTTTCAACTCTTACAGAAGTGTTTCATTGCATTAAACTCTGATCTCGACATTTAAAGTCCGACCTAGTCAGACTTAAAGGTCCAGTGTGTAACATTTTAGAGAATGTAGTGGCGTCTAGAAGTGAGGATTGCAGACACTACTGTGCATATTCAGTGGGCTGCATACCATGGAAGATACAGCGTGTTACGAGGTTCAACAAATGTCAGATAAGTGTAACGAGCTGGGAAGGGGGACCAGGGAGCGGCAGGAACCCAGAGCAAAGGCCTCTCTATTATGAAGGAGGCTTTGCTATGTAGTTATGTTGTTGTCGCCTTATGTCATATTTCAAAATAATCGTAGCAATAGTAAACATTTCAATTTTTTTCTACCCCAGTTTGTGGCGTTCCCTATGGATGACTGCGCCCTTAGCATTCGCCTGTACTGCCTATGCCATGGTCCAGCAGTGACTCGAGTACTTGTGCCCATCCCTAATGAACAATAAACCATTTCTGTTGAAGAGCTCAATGGCTGGGAAAAAAAATCTTATCTAACATATTACGTTTGGCTTTGTCATTAGTCTTTTGTTTACTTTCCTCACTTCTGTTTCTCTCCTCTCCTGTGTGCTCCGACGCTGCTTCAACATGCTGAACCAGCAGGATAAAGCCAGCGAGGGCCGACAAGGGCTGACTTGTGCCGACAGTGCGTTACACACCGCTAAAACAGGGGCAACACTGGCTCACTGACGGCCAGCGTTAACCAACGACTGGCCATCAGCTTGATGTGTCAGGCCTTAGCTGCTCCTGTCTTACAAAGAGTGTAGCATGAAGTTAAAGTCTGATTTTAACATGTGAATAGATCTGGAAACAAAATATTAAGAGCTGCACCTCAAATACAAATAATCAACGTATGTTAACAGTACTTTCACCCTGCTTTTGTTGTATATAATTGTTGAGTTTTACAAAGTTTTTTAAGAGGAGGAGTCTGATTTCAACTCATAAACGTGTCTGAAAATCCCCAAAAAATAATTTATATCAACCTATACGAAACACAGTAGCATATAACTTCTCTCAAATGCTTTTTGGGGACTCGAGTTTTAATAGTCAGCATACTCTCATCAAAAACAAACCTCACTAAACCTTCAAACCATCAACCCTGACTGTTCGTGTCATACAAAGAGTTAGGTCAGATTTTAGCATGTAATTGGATCTGGAAACTAAAGTAATGCTTCAAAATCTGCACCTCAAATACAGATAACCGACATATCTAAAAGATACGTACACCCTGTTTTTGTTGTATGTGATTCTCAAAGTGTTTTACAAAGCTGAGGTCTGATTTCAACACGTAAATGTGTCTGAAAACACACAAAAACTAATTTATATCAATGAAAATAAAACACAGTGGCATGTAACTTTATTCAAGTGTTTTTTGGGGGACTTGACTTTTGATATTCAACATGTTCTCATCAAAACAAACCTCACAAAACCTTCAAATGATCAACCCTGACTGTTCATGTCATACAAAGATTGAAGCATGAGGTTAAAATCAGATTTAAAACACGAATGGATCTGAAAATACAAAAAAGAAGTGCTGAAGGGAGCTCAGAATTCATGAGGCAAATGCTGCACGTTGCTGCATTCAAGGACGTTTTCGGAGGCCTTGAATATGAATACTCAGAGACATTCTCCCGCTGCTTTTGTTAAATTATGATTCTTAAGTCAAACTATTTCCGCTCCACTTTAGTTACCAGGCAACTTGGCAGCACGTTTTAAGAGAGACGTGATTAAGCAAACATATTATTCTCCTCCCCTCTGAAGGCAACACATGAAACACATTTCCATTCAGGCCTCTCTTCTTCTCCGCTGCTTTTAATTCCTCACATGTAGCTCTTTATCCAGACACAGCGTGTCACTGCCTTTGCAAAACTGCGGCTGCCGTCCTGAAGCCTGAGCAGGGATAAAAAACCTGGGTGGAAAAAAAAGCGGTGCCCTGCAGCTGAAAACATCTGTCATAAAAATCATCCTGGCAGAGGGAAGGTGACACATTTACAGCCCTAAATCTCAGCGCAAACCAGGAAATCCCCTTTTCAGTTGGGATCACAATCATCAGCCACTTTACGCGGCAATAAACTGTCATGTTCTTTGCATTTGCGTGTGCTGTTTCTGCAGAGCGAGGCCCCGGCTCGTACAGTTGCGTTCCCTCGCAGCGAGCGGCGGTTTATTTACAGACTCACACACGCTCATTTAAAAGCATGGCAGGGCTATTAATAGTGTGGCAGCCCTGATCTCTAGTTTGAGAGGAGACTGCATACGAACCATGCCATCTTCTGGCTGCAGCAGAGAGAAAAGAGGCTGAACGTGGAGACAACAAATCACAGTCGACATCCAGCCGGCATGGAAGTGGAGACAGAGATACTGCTGCTCGCTGTGATAAGAAACCAGAGACACAGAGTGGAGATGTGTCCAGGTGCTAAAAGCATCTTATTTAACATCGTGTAACGTCCTGAAAACTGATCCCATGGAAATTATTCTAAAAGGCGACAAGGTTGTTCCACATCAGAGAGAATTAAACTTTACAATATCGACACTTCCGAAGGTGTTATCTTTAATTAAACCACACAATCACCGTGCATCACCTTCTCTCCAGCAGGTGAATCCTTCCCCCGTCGCTTTGTCGCCAATCACGACAAAAACAAGTGAAAATAAACAAAAACAAGTGACTCATCTGTATCCCACTTCTCCAGGATTTATCAGGCATATTTGTCTTATTGGTCTGAGGCCAAAAACATGAATAAATTATCAGGGCTGGGTGGTGAACCTCAACACTCTGCTGGTACCAAATCAAATGATCCTCTAACACTGAGAGCCAGAATCTGCTGGATTTGTGATCATGTATTCGTCTTTTAGACATTTTTTTTTTTTTTTATCGTGCAGCTGTTTGTGATCAAACATTTAACATTTGAGAACTGTGACTTCTTCGGTTCGATAAAAATAAATCATTATTTTGAGTATTTTAAAAAGAAAAGTCTTGAAAATAAAACAGTTTTAAAGCAGTACAGAGACTCTGGTGCCATCAACAGTGCTAGTATTGAAAAACAGTAACTGCTGATGTTTATCATCCTCACCACAGCTACTACACACTGTGCAGGCGCCCCAACCGACCAGTAGAAGTCTCTCATGGAGACATAATCCCTCACTGGCTTCCCACCATGCATTGCAGCCATTTTATTGACGACCTGAGCTGATGCGTTCTGATCTAACTGCACCAGGAGATAACTTGTAAGCATCTCGTTAATACTTCTTTTGCACGCAAAATAAAAAAATATGCGTGCAAGATATTTGAGCTTCATTTTGCACAAATTAAAATATGTCTGCGGAAGATGATAACGTGTGCTAGGTATTAGATAATATCTTGTTTACTCATATTAGGTTAGCAAACTCAGTGTCTTCATTTAAAACCCTCCTCAACACATACTTTCACAGGATGGCTTTTTGACAGTGCGTCTAGTTTTTATCCTTCTTTTATCACTTTTATTAATTATTTATTTTTATTACACACTCAAACTTACAATTTATCTGGTCTTCGCCTATGTTCAATGTTTTTATTTTGATATACTATTCTTGCACGCACTATGTATGTGTGCTCCAGATTCATATCTTCTTGGAGCATGCTGCTATCTTGCATGCACAAGATCCATACAGTATGTCGTGTGCTCAAACTCATGAGAGCTGAGAAGCATATTAGATTCACAACTTGTCTGCACAGGTTATAATAATATGCCTGCAAGATCTAAATATAACAACTGATGTGTGCAGGAATATAGAGTATTACTTAGTTTGTGCAAATACTAAAAGGTGTGCACTCAACATATGGGTCTGATGTGTTGGTGACACAGGATGAAGCTCAAATATCTTGTGGAGGTGCAAAGACATCATCCCTCACTGGCTTCCCACCACAGATGGACATTTTACTGAACCAGACGACGGCCGCGCTGGATTTACTTTAACTTGTGCTGACGTTCTGAGCTAACTGCACCAGGTGATAACTTGTGATATATTTCTTGTTTAATTGAGCTCAAATATCTTGTTTGAACTAAATACCTTTTGCACACGAGATAAAAAACTATGCACGCAAGATGTTTGAGCTTCATCTTGTGCGCACAAATTAAATCTTATCATCTTATCATATATGTCACGTGTCAAAGTTACAATCTCGTTCATGTAAGATAACTTCTGAGAGCAAGATATTTATATCTTGTCTGCACAGGTCATGATATTATGCCTGCAAAGAAACAATATACGAACTTGTACATGAAAGAAAAGATAGCCTCATTTATTTGGCACGACATAATGTCTTGTGCAGACAATAAATATCTTCTCTTCTGCACGCGAGATATTTGAGCTTTATTTAGTTTGCACAAATTAAAAATCTGCCTGCAGAAGAAAATAAGTAGTGTGTAAGATATTAGATTCATATCATGTTTAAGCATGTTGTTATCTTGCGTGCACAAGATGCATATGTCATGTGCCCAACTTATTGTCTTGTTCACTTAGGATAGTAACTGATGAGAGGAAATAACATTAGATTTTTATCTTGTTTGCACAGGTTATGATGTTGTGTCTACAAGAAAATAGAGCCTCATTTACTGTGTGTGAGAGAATGTGGCTCTAATCTCTTGTGTGCACGAGATAGAGTATATATTTCTATATAATCATCCAGAGCTTCAGTGGCTCGGTGCCATCTACAGCTTAAAAAAAAAAAAGATAAGCAACAACTTTCTGCTCTCAGCAAAAGGCAGCCATTTTGTTTCAGGCCTGTGAAGTTGCTCCAGCTCCTAAACCTCCTCCAGCCTCCTCCACCTGTCCTGTATCACCACAGTCACCTGCTCCTTCGTGTGCTCCGATCGCTCCCCCTTACAAACATCATCCTCTCCCGGTCAGATCACCTGGTTACCCCTCCTTGAACGGCGGCTGCTTCCAGCCGGCGCTGTGACTCACAGGTCAGCGTTACCCGGCAGAAAGAACAGGAGGAATATGGGTGATATTTTTAGGTGAGTGACTCACACAGACACACATCTCTCCCGCTCTCTCTTTTTTCTCTTGGCTTTCACTTCTTGACTTAATGTCTTAACTGAGTGCTGGAGCAGTAATGAGCTAACACGGGGAGGGTTTGTAGCGGGATGAAAAGGCCGCTGGATGGTGTGTTTTCATTATCGGAAATGCAACCTGCTGTCCTGAACACGCGGCTGGAAACAGCTCCGTCAGAATGAACTGCCTCCGTCATTATGAAGGCATAAAGGAAGGATGACACGTTCACAGCTCATTTTAAAAGTGCTGGATTATATTTAGGCGACAAGTCTGACTGATTACAAAGAGTCACAAGCTGACACTTTACTCACACCGCACCGCTACACTTCACCTTTTCACCACTTCTACTACCTGTTTATACTTGAAATCAACAGAGTATGCAGATGTATTTATTTACCCTGTCGATATTTAAGATAGATTTTATTCCTATATTTTAGCTTCTGCACTATTTTCTGTTGTATGTCCTTGATTTTCATTTCTACTCACATATTGTTTCCATTATAAATTCTGTTGGAGGGAGCCTGAGAATCCCGACTGCTCCAAAACAGTTGCTGTCCACATGGCGAATACAGAACACTTAAGTATGTATTTGTCTTCACGTCTGATTTATGTGGTTTACCATGCTGAATGTCACAAATCAGCAGCATCAAAGCAGTTTCACGTTCATTTTGTGCTCTTGTACTCTTTATAAATCACTTGTGAGCATGCTCAGAAAGTTGCACAAATGTTGGTCGTTTTAAAAGCTGTACATTTGCCACAGACACAACAGATTATGAGCCGACCTGTGACTCAAACTCATCTGCCATAAATATTAATAAACACATAAAAACTGGACTTACAGGTGTAGTTTTACTGCTTTACCTCACTATTTCCAGTGGGAAAACAAAGCCTCTCTCGGGGCCAGACTCCATTGAAAAAAAAACCCAGTGATTTAACGTCACTGATCACAGGAGCTGCAAGTCTACTGCTGCCTCCAACAGTTAGCTAGTTTGTGTTACTGTGTGACTTTGGGGTTTCAAAGGGTCAGTTTGGATTCACTCAAGTCACACAATAACACAAATTAACTACCTGATTGAGGCAGCAGTACACCAGCAGCTCCTGTGTTCAGCTAGCTAGCTAAATTACTGTTTCTTTGACGACAGCATATATGGGCAACTGAAGCTGTTCATGGCTCCCCTGTTAGAAATGACTCCTTTTCCACTGCCAGTAGACAAGTTTGCCTTTCATTTTTGTTTCTCTTTTACAATGGTGTGCCACATTTAACTCCGAGAACAGAAAACAGGTTAGTAAACAGTAGAAAGCACCATGTAGGCCGTGTGTCTATGGTTCCTTCTTTTTTAATGATACTTATTCAGTCTCTTTTTCAAACTTGGTGCAGGCTAACTTGGAACAACGTTTGAGCGCTGCTTGGAGGGAGACAGATGGAATATGAGGTGGCGCATCACTGCATCGTGCCTAAAAAGGGGTGAAAATTAGCGCACCCACTTGGATGTCATATTTCCATCAGTGCTGATCAGAGCTGGAGCCGACTACTGCAGAGTCATTTGTCCTGGGAATAAATGCTGACTGTAACCTTTCCCATAAATGCCAGTTGTTAGGGGGTGTTAGTGGAGGGTTTTTTGTCCTGTGGGAAAAGAGGCTTTCAGGACGTTTATGATCAGAGGTGTAAGACAAATTTCACGGCCAAGGTAAAGGACCGACACAAAAAAACATCCAATGTGCTGCTAAACAAAGTTCAGAAATCACTGTAAAGCTTTTGGTACAGTACAGAATCTTATTTAGTGTTAATGTGAGAGTACGACAGCACAAAGAGCTCACAGTTAGAGCAGCATGTGCAACATTAAAAAACTGCTTTAAAGACTATAAAGTCATTTTTCCTGCCTGCAGAAACTCAGACATCTTTGAAAGCAGAATGAATCTGCTGAGTGTTTCCACCGTCAGCACTCACTGTCATTGTTAGTTCAACTCCTGGCAAACCTTTAGACACCGAGCAGCAATAACAAATCTGGATATCAATGCACAGCGAGTCTGTTTCACAGTTGCGTGAATGCACCTTTGTGGCTGCGCCCCGTCCTCACTTCAAAGCTCAGAGACTTTGGAGGCAGAAATGTCCCCAACTTTGAAGTTGATCTGGGAGGCAGCCGAGCGGCGGCTGACAGTGGGAGGGGTCTGCATGAAGGCTGCGAGCCTCCCTTGAGGCTCCTTCACTACTGCAAGACAGAAAACACTCCAACTTCAAAGCACAGCCGCTCCTCCGTGGCGGCAACTCGCTATCTTCACTGCTTCTGCTGATTGAGACGCCAACAACATGCAACCAGTGCTGGTCGGCCTGAATGTGAGCGGAGAGATGCTGCTGATTTGAGACCATGATGATATCACCAAAACAGGACCAGCTGAACAAACACACCGCCACACCAACAAGGAAAAAAATACATCTGGGGCAAAATATCTGCCGGACAGATTTCAATTAAATCTGGATATTCGTGGTCCCAAGAGGACGACCTCCCTGACCTTTCCTCCAGTGTCACCACCAGGCCCAAATCTTCACCATTAAGCGTCACCAGCATATAAAACAAATACTGCAGCAAAATTAATTCATTTCAGTGACTCACCATGATTATTAGAGTGGTCAAAATTAGCACCAGCCACCAACCAAACACTGGTAAAATATGCAAATGGTAGGGTAGATGTGCTTCACTCGCCAGCCAAAAAATAAGGTTGAGTGGCCGGTAAAATATTAACATATGCTTGCGATTTAGCGAGTGGACAAAAAAGTCAATTTTGCACCCTGCTTACATAACTTCAACTAGCAGTTATAAGCTATCTTAGCTCTTCACTTTTATCTAACCACATCTGTTGGACTCAAAACTGCTGAAAGATGGAGGAATGGTTTGTACAAATTTATGGGATGGGAGTCCATGCTGCAAATACTTGATACTTGACTCGTTTTCACTTTCAATTACCAACAATTGCTCGTGCACCTGTTTCACTATGATGCTACATGGCACGACCACTGTTATATTTCAGGGTCTAAGAACAGAGAGAGTCGTATGATTTACTAAACCCACTTGAGGCTAATTTGTGACTCGTGGTATTGGGCTGTGTAAATAAAACAGATTTGACGTTTTGGTGCAGAGTGACATGAAGGTTTAGGCTTCGAGCTTTAGAGCAGACACAAAAACAATCCCAAATACAGCTTCATGTATACACCTTTTCCACCAACATGTCCAATCAGTTCGCAGTCCCAAATTTGAACTTTTCTGTGCATTTCGACCATGACTTAATTGGTTCAGTACACAACTAGTTGGTTCCCAACTGGTACACAAAAGAAAGCAGGTATTCCTTGACCTGAAGGGCTAACTGTGATCAGAGGGCATGTCATGTTCTACAGGTCGGAAAGAAAGGAGTCGTCTACGTCTTCTTATCATTAATCATCAGGGTTTGTGCTTGTTTTTTGGATAAAAACAAGTATCTATAACAAGAAAGGCTCGTTGGTAATCAGTGTCATCTGCCATCTTGCTACTGTTAGCCATGTTGTTGAGTTGCTCGAGATGCTCTGAGTAAATATTAGTTGGGCTTTTACTGTGAAAGCTAAGAGCAGAAAGTATTGATGCATGATATTGGATTTTTTGCCGATATCCGATATGCCGATATGTTACAACTCATTTGACCAATAGATATATCCACGTTACTGCCCACCGAATTTTAGTGATCATCAAGTCTCTTCTGTAGTGGAATTAACATCATATTATACATGCCTACTCTTATCACGACGGCCCACCAGCAGATGGAGACAAGAAATACTTTTCAGTGTATGTGATATTTACTCATTGTGCAAAATATGAAAAAGCATGTTGGCGGATTCTGATGATGTACTGATATTATCCTGCATTCCTAGCAGAAAGGGTGAAGCTGTGGTGCGTGACCAATGACCTTTCTGGTCGACTAACATTGAGTCAACTATTAGGGTGCAGCCCTAATAAGTAGCACCAAGAATACTAAACGTAACAGGTTCAAGAACCAGAGCTAATATGGTGAAAAAGGGGGAGATCAGTTCATTATTCCAGTCTTGGTGGAAATTGTTCTCAAACAACTATTTACAACATTAAGAATTACATTTTTAATGTGTAATATTTAACCCAAAGAAGACGAGAGGTCCTCAAAGTGCTATCAATAGAATCCTAACAGCTACTGGGCCTAAGTCAACTGATCTTTGTCAGCTGATGATGTGGTTAAAAAGTCCAGGAGCATGAAGTAAGAAGACGAGTAATCTGTCTGTTCTTGGTCTATAAAATGTCAAGTGAACATTTCATACAAGTGTGTTCATAAAAGTGGAAAGTGTACGGTGCAATTACGTAAAACCCAAACTGATGTCTCAAATAGTTTGTCCCACAGTCCCAGTATCCCCCAGTTTGTGATTTCCTGTTTGGTTTTTTGGTTTTTGTCTTATGTAACAGCAAATCACCCGTCGAAAGTCGAAAAGCTGGAACTGGATAATGTTTGGTATTATTGCCTGAAAAATGACTTTTCTTTCTTCATTTTCTTTCAACTTGAGTAACTGTTCGAGCTCCACATGTGATACGGCTGAAAGCTCAGGACAAACTATTAAGTGGACCTTTGAGTTTTGTTTTGTCAAACGACTATTTCCAAAATGAAAGCAGATGTTTGGGTGCAGTTTGAATCAACAATAGTGCACAGACAACATTTTCTGCTGTAAAATAACATATAAATTACAATAATCCTTATTGATACTGGCTTTAAAGCAAAAAATACATACCACAATATCTGAGAGGGAACGATTTATGAATCTAGAAAATGTACTTTGAGTTCTTTTATTTCAGCACACAGTAGTATCAACAAGGTTTACATTAATTCAGAGGATTCATTTTATATTTAAATAAGCTTAAGGCTACACTAATTATTTCCAAACACTTCAGGAGGAGCGCTGCACAGATAGCTTCATTAATTCTTCCCAAACTGATATGTAAATAATATGAGGATCATATTGATGCTGGCAGATACCTCGATGTGTTCTCAGAGAGTTCATAAAGACCGACGACTGTTTGGTTCCCTCAACAGAAACAAACTGAGAGGCTAATGTAGCCCGCAACGTCTCATGTGAACAACAGCGAAACTCTCTGCAGCATATTAAGTCTTTACTCGGCCGTTTTCCAAGGCAATGTTTGTGTCGCTGCTGCTTTGATTAAGGGGATTTCCGAAGATTATATTCCCCACAAAGTAGAAAGGCATTATCAGTATTAAAGCAGCGATGCCTTGAGCTACGCTGCAGATCTGTGGATGAGATCAGATTTGAGAGGGATGGCAGGATTAGACGCACAGAGGCGTAGACCTGACAGCTCATCACAGCTTAACACAGACATGATCCCCACGACACCGCTGATATCCCTCCATCTACTAAATATTTGGACCCAAGACCAAAATCCAAACAGCAGGAGGGGAGGGGGGGTTGTTGCACTTTAAGGAAAACTTCTTCAGTGCCTGTTCAAGAAGACCTGCATGTCTTGTTGCATGAATACATGTGAAAGTAAATGACATCATCCAGTGGAGTTTAGCTGGCTCTTGGGCGGTTGTTTTTTATATTTTCATATTGCCGTCAACCATGCTGCCACCGTGGACACAAAGAGTATAGAAGCAGATCAAGACACAGTAGCCCCTTTTACACTGCCAGATTTTCAGCGAATGTTGGGCCGTTTTGCCGGCAAGCTGCGAGGGTTTAGACACACAGAGATGGACTGGCGAGTTGATCTGAGGTGCCCAATTTTCCTCCTCGTGGGGTAGACATATTGGAGGAACCTTTTTGGTTTTAAAAGAACGAGGCGGCCTTCCGCAACGGGAGGGGCTGTTGATGACTTGTGGGAGGAGCTGTTGATGACGCCGCACGTGCGAGCCACTGGCGGTGGATGAACAGGAAACAGCTGATGGCAGGAATTAGCGAGCAGCTAGTAGCAAGAGGGAAACACAAACCTGACAGACACTGTAAAGATGAGCAACTGGGGAGACAAGGAATTGCGCGCCCTCCTTGTCCTCGCAAACGAAGAGGCCATTAACCGTCAGATGACGGGGACGGTGAAGAACGGGCCGACTTACGAGAGAATCTCAGAAGGACTGACCAGCCGCGGCTTCCCTCCCACGTCACTGTTAACGTCACACGCTGAGCTACACGTTTTGTTACTTGCTCACGCCCCCCATTGCCCCGAAAAAGGCACATTCTGTATAAATAAAAGTAGGTAGGCGGCATTTTGCTGCACTCCCCGATTTTGTTTTTATACTGCCGAAGACTGATTGGGCTTTCCTTCCAATCTGCACAATTCCTATCTAAAAATGGCTAGACACACTGTCCGTGAACATCTAAAACAGACGTAGGTGGGTAGCTAGCCACGTGTATGACCACTGACAAAGTGGTGGTGTTTGACGTGTTGGGATGAGAACGTGTTTTAAACCCTGTTATACAAAATACTAATGATAGCAGAGTATTTTTACAAACTTTAAATTGTGTCTGAAGGATACTGAATGCAGGACTTTTAATTGTAAGTAATTATTTCTACACTGTGGTGTTTTGTTTAATTTGCTGACGCCAAAATCAAATCCAGGTTTTGGAACCAAACGGCCTTCAAACATCAAGACATCTCAACAACTGCTGACCAGATCGCCATGTCTGGTCATGACCTTTTTCTGACCTTCAGTGCTGACTGTAACTCAGATTTCTTATAATCAAATGCATTTCTTGGTTGACAAAATCACTCCTCTCCTCTCTTCCTGTTCTGGACCCTCCTAAGTGAACATCACCACCTCCAGGTAGAAGTCTCAGTTATTTATTAGCGATGCAGCGCGTGACGTTTAGTGCGCTCTTTATGATCATCCGGGTGATGTAATGTGATGTACGACCCCGGTGACCTTCCGCAGAGAAAAGGAGGCGTCACAGACTCAAAGAACAACCAGACGCACCGCAGCCTGCGGCGTGGGGTGTCACTCAGACACATGGCTGCTGTGGATCCCAACAATGGGAGTGATGGAACAGCTGGGACTCTCAGAGCGGACGAAGACAGGAGTCAAACACCGGAGCCTGAATGATGTGAAGGTCACAGATACCTGCACCGTCGGGAACATCACCAGGAGTTAAAGGACTAAAGGACAAACGAGACTTTCCTTTTTACTTTTCTGAGTTAGTAAACTATACGTTATGTCTTATATAATCAGTCAGTTGTAATGTTCTTGCAACAACATTCTTCGCCCTTTGTGCTCGACAGAACAAAATAATCTGTTAAAAATCTGCTCAATGACCTTGTACGCTGTGCGCCAACATACAAGACAACCTATCTGTTGGAATACTTTTTCTTCAATTTGTGAAGAGGGTCTGTTCAGGCTTAAGTTGCTCTGTAAAGTTCTGAGGACAGTATTTGCCTTAGTGATTCCCTAAAGGAAAAAAGACGGTATTCACAACAAATTAAGGTGAAGGCAGGCCCTTAGACAATCAACTTAAATAAGGTTTATCAACAGATCATACATAGAAATGAAGTCATCAAGGTACAACAGCTGATGTAATAAAATTGCTGCTTTCCTCAAGATTTAATGTGCGTTGACTTTGGCACGTCCTGATGCTTTGGCTGCCCTCAAGCTAATGACAGTGACTAAAGAAAAGCTGGGTTGTGCTTCTGACACTTTCTGACATGGTACCTAGACCCTCGGTCTGTGTAGTGTTTCCACTGTTGACAGTCCTCTTAAATGTGGACAGGGTTGTTGTCACTCACTGCTCCGTCCAGCCCTCGCTGTATTTCCTCCTTTATCAGTCTGCACCTGGTTTATCGTCCACAGAACGAGGCTGCACGCCGACATTTTCAGAACAAAATAGAACAGGCTGCAGTGAGAGTCTCTCTCCATGGGATATTTAAAAATAGCAGCTTTGTGCATTTAGTCCTTCTCTAGTCTCGCCACCAGACAATCAGAGATCTCCGCCTTCTGATAGTCTGGGGACACTCCTTTCTAAAGCGTGTTTAACACAACGGCGAAAACGGCCGGCAACAAAGCAACACCTCTTGCATTTTTGAAAAGGACACGCCTTCTCGGAAACGTGCGCTCCCTCTTTTCTCGTCCGCAAGAAAACAAACACACAGAGAGCTTGAAAATGGATGCCGAGAGATTTAACTCCGTTTTCTCAAACATGTGCTCATCCGTTAAGAAAATTATTTTCCAGCGGATGTCTTAGTTACAACATGATTGAGCTAACTGGAGTAGTTTCATGTTGTATCTGACAACGGGAGGCTTTTAACAGATGACGTCCTGATGTTAGCTTTGCTGCTGCTGTTAGCTGTCCCTGTCAGCTGATGCTTTCTAGACATCGTGATTTCCCAAAACTGAATAAATACCACACATAGCAACACAAAACTGCTTTGCTAGCTCAATCATGTTGTAACTAAGATATCTGCTGGAAAAAATATTTTTTTCACGGACCGTTTAATGAGTTATTACCTATTACAGACACCGCTAACAGCTAAGAAATAGTAATGTTTGTTCAATCATTGTGTTTATAGACTTTACAAACATCAGATTGGTCTAAACGGTGATACAGTGATGTGAAAAATGTGATTGACTCTAACAATTCCCTCTAACGCTATAGTCCGGCCGGACGGATGAATCATGGCCTTGTAAAAGATTATGTTTGTTTCTTTTAGTTGGCGAGAATGTGCCGCCGCAAATGCAACAAACATCCACTAACTTTGACGGCATTTTCTGCGAGCGCGGCTGAGCCATTTTGTACCGCTACATGTGTTTCTAGTGGGACTATGTTTACGAGCACAAGAGTTCAGCGAGCCACCGAAGGACCGCCCTGCAGATTTACTATTGGTTCTGCAACGTAGGGAGTTTTTTCAAACTCTGAAATTGTATCCGCCCATCTAAACATAAAATCAGGGAGAAAGTCATCAGTCTTTAGTTAAGCAAAGCGTCTAAAGACTGACTTGTGAGTCTAGTCCTTCTCAGGCAAGCTCAGGGGTTTATTGTTGCTGAGCCCACAGGAACAACACTCTACGACATCTTTTTTTGTTTTCCATATGAGGATTGGGATACATGTCGTCCCGGTCGAAATCAATTTATATAAATTTGACTTGACAATCCACTCATTACAAAAAGTGTCTGTCATACAAAAACTAAAGTGATGGTCAAAGTTGTCACAGTGAAATTTAAGGTGTGCTGATGGATTCACGTCATCAACTCATGCATTGAGTAACATTACAAGTTAACGTTCCACCTTAAAAGTCACCGGCAGTCGGCCCAGTGAATGAAGTTATTTTTTCTCAGACTCCAGCTGCTGTGAGAGGCAGCAAAACATACTTTCATTTTATAGTTACAGTTTACTAATAAAACTCTCCACAGTATGAACAGTGGTTACATGAGCCTCAAAACCAGACACAACTCAGCCCTGAGAAGAGTGACCGTCCTCTACTGACCAATCAGACTGCAGTGTTCACAGCTCCACCTTTTAGTACCAGATCTGTGTGCTAGGTACCCCAACAGAGGGGGGACCAAACATGGGGACGCTAAGGAACGCTTCTGTTGGTACCATCCACAACTTTTCACAGTGGAAACAGAAAAAAAAGCGTACTGAACTGAACTGCTCGGTGGAGACGGGACTTCAGTGGCCCCAAGGATCCCTTCAGTGACCTATCCATGTAAAAAATCTACCTAGTCTTATTCTTGTTTTTTTCCTGCCACAGACTGAAAGAAAAACACTCAGATTATGTTTTTTTCCATCAGATTCATCTAATAACACAAATTAATCCTCCTGAGTCCTGTGTGGCTCCTTTTTCCTCTGATTTACTTTGTTGTTATTTTAATGACCACACTGTAAAAAAAAAAACAAAAAACAGCGGGTTGAGTTACAATCAAGATTTAATGATAAACCTGAGCAGCAGCGTTGTTACCGTGGAAACTTTACTACCTTACTATAGTAAAACACCCTTCAATGCAACACTTGGACATATTAAAATTAACATTTAAGGGAAAAAAAAATAAACACGAAACCTTTTTAGAGTGGCCTCACTTCTCATCAGAGGAATCCTTCGCTGATCGTAAGTATTTCTCTCTGTGGTTGTGTTTTGTGCCGTTAACCTGATTTTAAAAAACGGCCTCCGCCTGAGATCCACGTTAGCTACAACCCCACCTGATCAATTTTTCAAAGGGGTCTTTGAAGTCACCCTTGTTGAATGCAGAGTCCTACTTCCTTTTATGGCGAGGCCTCTTCCCCCTTTTTAAAGACGCCACTAGGAGACTCAATAATGCATAAAAAAGCAGGGCATTGTGGGATGCTGGCCTAGAAGGAGTATGTAAATGAATGCCGGGTGAAGACAGAGGCCACTCCCACACAGTGTTCTGATTTAAATAGAGGAGAGAAAAACACTACGTTTCTGCAGTTTTAAGTTTTAAATGTGTTTTGACCGGGACAGGTTCGTCGCTCCGCTGCACCACGACAGTGTTCTTTTCTTTTTTAAATCATATGAAGCTTGTAGAGTAAAAAAAAAAAAAAAAAAAGGCTGTAGCATTTCACATTTTCATAGATGTCAGACGTACAATCAGGGCCTGATGTCGACAGCAGGAGACCAATCTCTGCAAGCCGAAGTCTACCAAATGGTTTCCATAACAAAGACTAATCAGACCAACACTGAGAGTTTTTTTTTTCTTTTACTCTTTGTAAGTCCTTTTCCATAATTGACCTCTTTCTGGTGATGTCTGTTTAGCTGGCTGAGTGAGTCCATTGTTTGTTCCTAAAAAAGCCTTGACGAATGAACCACTTCCTCACCCACACACACACACACACACACACACACACACATATACCCAGGCAGGAGAGGCAACAAAAACCTAATCAGAGAGCAGTGAATGAGGCCTGGACAGCAGGGGCTGAGAAGGAACCAGCTGCTGTGGAAAAGACAATAACATTCCTCTCTTTTCTCCGCTCGCTCTCTCACAAAGACAAAGACCTGCCGAGACAAATACTGCCTCTCTACGTCTTCACAGACATGTGAAAACATCCAGGCCTGCGCTTTTAAATGCGTTTATACTCAGCAAAGTATCTCAGAGCAAGGAGCAGGCTGGTATCATTAACAAAACTTCAGTACATTAGTGCCAGAGTGAAAAGATGTGGAACAGGAATCAGGAAAAATCCAGATCTCACATGCTGGTTTCATCCTGTTCACTTACAGTTAACATCACATGTTCTCCCATTGAAAAACTGTCCCGTCCCATCCCTGGAGAATGACTCCCATCCAGCTGCATATTTATATATATATATATATATATATATATATATATATGTAAAGTAAGCATGTTCAATCAACCATACACACACTACAGCATCATACTGAAATAACTCCTAACTTAAGTGAAACAGCTGTAATGTACACGTCATTTTTTATAGCATCTATTTCATCGTAATGTTTCTGTTCTATATTGATGCTTTTCTTTCAATTTTATTTCCCCTTCACAGGTTTACTTTATGCACCAATCACAGAGGCAAATTCCCTGATTCGAACTGCTACAACCGTGTAGCAAGAAATTAGAGCTTAATTAATGCTATCTTTAACATGCTAATGGAATTAGCATTGCAATCTCATTAATAAACAAATCATTTTACGTCACATGCTTAACATAAAACAGCATGTCGGTCCATTAAGGATGTTCAGCGTCAGTTATTTTTACTTTTGATAGCCCAACACCCATTAACCAGAAACTAATCCGTTAAATCTTGTAACTTAAAATCTTTTATTTTATCACTGAAAGACAGCAAAGCCAACAGACGCCATAGCGCCCGCTGCCCACCCATTGGTCTCCACTGGTTGGCTAACGTTAGCCTTGGTCACTTGGATGGGAGCTAGCCAGTGGTGCCACTCATTAGCTGCCGGATGTTGCCCTGGTGAATAAGCCATTGCTGTGTCTCGAATCACATACTACGTTAGTACACTTCCATGTAGTATACTATGTACACCACGTATTTATTGGCGTAGTGCGCGAATTTCAACAGGGTAGTATTGTTTCAAACCAAACATGGCCGTTGTGCATGTACCGGAAATGACAACCGCAAATTTCCACCTCTTCTCCTTCTTTAAATGCCTAATGTGCAGATGTTAGCTAGTTAGCAAACTAGCATTAGCATTCGCGGTACCAAATCATTACAGACTGCTAAATTAACCCAATAAACATACTGTAGTATAGTAAAGAAGTATAAGTGAAGAAGTACGCAATTTGAGACATAGTACGTCATTTTGAGCTGCAAAGCCCATTTGACATTGTTAGCTATGTTAACATCACTAGCCACGCTGACACTACTAACATAGCTAACACGGATGCTAAAGGGGCTTTGCAAGTCAAATATAAGCCACTAACTCACTGGGTTGAACTGGGGGGAGACGAAGGGGTGGGCACAATGTCACCACAGCAACTCTTTTGAGCCTGGATGGTGTTACCCACGGTAACAGCCAAAGAGCAGCACCGCTAGCTAGCTCCCACCAGACCCACTTGGTGCGCAGTGCAGAAAAGGAAGGAATTTTTTTGTTTTTTTTAAAGGTATTTTTTGGGGCATGTTTTGCCTTTAATGGACAGGACAGTGAAGTGTGAAAGGGGGGAGAGAGAGCGGAAGAGACATGCAGCAAAGGGCCACAGGCTGGACTCGAACCCGGGCCACTGCGGCAACAGCCTCGTACATGGGGCGCCTGCTCCACCACCAAGCCACCGACGCCCCAGAAGGAAAGAATTTTAATCAGGAGAGCTTTCAGCTGGTTGCAATCTGCAGTCCTCACCACTAGACACCACTAAATCACCTTAAATCTTACACACTGTTCCTTTAAAAAAAGAAAAACAAATAATTAAATGATGTGGACGCTATAACGCCTTCGTCATCTTTGCGACAAGACCGAGAAGTCAAATCTTCAGATTGTTTTGGAGGTTGTGGAATATCAGAGAGGTCATGTTGAAGCAGAGGTACACACACACTTTGTTACAGTATGAGGTGGTGTTGTCGGGCCGCCTCTGAAGACTGATTGGATTTCCTCTGCAAACACTTTGAACAACATCATAATTGCTACGCTGCGAGTTAGTCCACACGAGTTCAACAGATCGAGTAAAACAATTACTAATTTGTAGCGAGCAGTCATTTAGCATTATTCATGGAATGGCACCCCTGGCCCTTTCCATAATTACCCATTTAACAGAGCCATCTGAGCCAATCAGGGGTCAGGATGCTGAGGAGGGGCTGATTGAGCAGCTATGGAGATGGAGCCCACGCTGACTGACGACAGGCCTGTGGTGGTGGCGGTGGTATTAATAAACAGTGGTTTAATTACAAACGCCAGACTCCTTCTTCTCTCCTAATTGTTTCCTGTTGAATTTCTGCACACCGACAAATTGTGACAGATCATTCTGAGTTTAAAGAGATCCCAACAGGAGATAAGAGGGATTGTGGGTCAGCAGAGTGTTCTGATCCCTAATCGACTAATCCCCGCGGTGATGTGATGCGGCGATGACAGGAGTCGACACCCGGCAGCCAAAACAGTAACTAAATGACTTTCTGCTCTTGTCAGTCCTTGTAAACTCTCATCAAACTCCAGCGCTCCCGCTCAATGTTTAATCAGGATGACCTGTTTAGTTCAGAGGATAAATAAAAGATTAAAGAGGAGCCCAGTTAATACAAAAGCAGGAGACTGGGGAGCTCAGAAACTCACTTTCAACTCCAGGCCTGTGCCAGTTTGAGCTGCTGACTCTCCTCAGCAACAATAACAACAGCCGCCTTATGAAACTGATGGTAACACACGACTGTAACTCATCACTTTACACTGGAGGGAACAGAGACGACTGAAGCAGGACTAAAACCAGGGCTGGTTCTTCTGCTTCTTCTGCAGCTTATTCATCTCTTTCAAGACTATCCTGCCCAAGATATGCATTAACGACCAACTGACAACATCAGATAGACACAAAATACACCACAAAAATCCTGACTAACATTTCTAATACAATCCAGTGAAAGATTTCAACCTAAATGGCATCTTAAAACAAACTGAGAGCTGCTTGAGTCCAACGATCAAAAATAGTCAATGTGAGCAAATTCAGACGGGCTGTTAAAGGGTTAAAAGGCAAAATAAATTCAGCTGTGTAAGTAGTTTTGTTGCTACTAAGTGATGAAGGAGTTTTGGTTTCACACAAGGCTGAGCGACAATATCAACAGTCTCATCTTCTTCATCTTCATCTATATAAACTAGGAATGTCACAATTCCCAAAATCCCCAAAGCACTTGTCTTTATCTGGACACATTTTCCCCACAAATACAACATGTTAATGTTATTAGCACAAGCCTATGGCATTTTACATTGTATAAATTAGCTCAGCAGCTAGCAGACTTTTCCTCTACTCAAATAAAACCAGGGACAACAGCAACATTTAACAAAGGTAACGTCACAAAATTCAGCTCCCTTCCAACTCACAAAGCTCACCGACACAACTGTCTTATACTAAACCCGTTTTCCAAACAAACATATCATGCTAACATTATTAGCACAAGCCTATGGCATTTTACATTGTATAAATTAGCCTAGCAACTAGCAGACTTTTCCTCTACTCAAATAAAACCAGGGACAACAGCAACATTTAACAAAGGTAACGTCACAAAATTCAGCTCCCTCCAACTCACAAAGCTCACCGACACAACTGTCTTATACTAAACACGTTTTCCAAACAAACATATCATGCTAACGTTATTAGCACAAGCCTATGGCATTTTACATTGTATAAATTAGCTTAGCGGCGAGCAGACTTTTCCTCTACTCAAATAAAACCAGGGACAACAGCAACATTTAACAAAGGTAACGTCACAAAATTCAGCTTCATTACAACTCACAAGGTTCACCGACACAACTGTCTTATACTAAACATTCCAAACAAACATATCATGCTAACGTTATTAGCACAAGCCTATGGCATTTTACATTGTATAAATTAGCCTAGCAACTAGCAGACTTTTCCTCTACTCACATGAAGCCAGGGACAACAGCAACATTTAAAAAAGGTAACGTTACAAAATTCAGCTCCATTACAGCTCACAAGGTTCACTGACAAAACAACTGTCTTATACTAAACATTCCAAACAAACATATCATGCTAACATTATTAACACAAGCCTATGGCATTTTACATTGTATAAATTAGCTTAGCAACTAGCAGACTTTTCCTCTACTCATATAAAACCAGGGACAACAGCAACATTTAAAAAAGGTAACGTTACAAAATTCAGCTCCATTACAACTCACAAGGTTCACTGACAAAACAACTGTCTTACACTACATGAACCATGAAACGTGGACCGTGGATGTTTGTGTCAGAGTTTTGGTCTCCTACTAAAAACTCAAATGCATGACAAGTGGAAACTGTAGTTGTTTGGGGGGATCCCTCTCTTAAAATATGGACAGTACACCTAAGAGCTATAATTCATGATAAAAGAAACCCACATTGTGTTATTGCATTCAGTTACACAAACTCGTAATGCCAAATTTGACAACCTTTACTGAATCACACTCCTCTTGAATCTCTAATTTACTCATTTGCACTGGCCTTGTTGAACTATAAAAACACAGTAGTGAATGTGGAGTGATGCTACAGAGCTTTTACTTTACTTTACACAATCATGGTCGAGTCCAGACTCCAGAACTTCACCCATCAAACAGACAAATCTTACTTTCACCATCTGGCAAATTACCTCCAGAATTAAAGTTAAACAAATATAAGTAAGTAATTAAATTCTGCTGCTACATATTCCGCCTTTATTCTAAACTTGGAGTTCAGTTTTTGAGGCTGCAGAAGAAGAAAGACGGATGATCCGCAGCCACAGTTGAGCTGCTGGATGAAAACCTGCGGGCGACAAACCTCAAACCTCCCAACACATCATCAAGGTAAAAAAACACATCCCAGTCCCAACGTGATGAAAACTGAGTGTAACACTGTCAGGTTCAGATAGTGACGCTCCGACAGAGCTGTGTACGTTACACTGAACTCTCCCTCTCTCTCCGTCTGACAGATGGAGGTGAAGTGGGTTATGGGAGCAGCAGGCTGCTACAGCCCATCATCCTGTCACTCTGTGGGTTAATTGAATCAGATGTGTGCAGGATGTCCCCCCTCTGTCCATACATGCTTCTCTTTAACTCATCACAGAGCTCGCCACAAACACAAACGCATCACTTCCTGTTTGGAGAGTCAGCGGGAAGCATTAGCGAGACATGGATTTTACTTTGAAGGTCAAGTTTGGTGTCAGATGGTCGTCCAATTAGCCAGAAACAAAGACTAAATTTAAATGCATGCTCCCATTTGCATTGTGTATTCGTTATGTAAAGGTTTAAGATTCTAATTAACAGTCTGTCCCGCACAAACAAATGTAGACGCTATAATTAATAACAATAAAAGGCTTGAATTACCTGCAGTACCTGTGTTTTCATTCACAATGTCTAGTCACTTCTACTGTGCTACTATTTCAATCACTGTCAGGGTGTCTGCAGGTATCAGACACTTAAATTTAATGCTTTTTAAAACTTTTTCAAGATCATTTTTCACCAAATGTAAAACTCTATTTTAGACAAATCTTCTTTTTCTTAGTCCAGCATTGCAGGTAAGTATCAACGTAAGTAGTGGTAAGACTATTTAATAACTTTTAAGGCCAATTATTTACACAAAAATTGAAATTTAAGACATTATAAGACTTTTAAAGGACCTGCAGACACCCTAGTCAAGAGATCGCGCTTTAGAGCCGCTACAAAGTCCCTTCTTTAGACTTCCTTTGCATTTTTACAGAGGTGTGGCAGGCGTGACACATAACACAACAGCATCAGCCATTAGTGTGAGATGTAACATACACATTAGCTGCGTTTTAAAAACAATAACAATAGTAAAACATGTCGGTCAACAAAAATTGTTTACTGTCCATGTTAAATGGCGGCTGATCTCGTCCTCTGCTCGGAGGGTAAGAAGCTCCCGGTCCCTATTGTTTTCCTAATTTGCAAACACTTTTGGACGCTGTTCTTCTTCTTTGAGTTAGCTGCTAACTGCTATTAACTGTTTTTTAAATTTCCCAGGGTGGGTTGCACACATAACACATCGTCAAAAAACGTCAAAACTTGGTGACAAATGGTGAGGCGGCAAAATGTCGTGGAGGTCCCGTTAATGTTTCCCACCCCCAGCTTTTCAAAGTGGTTTTTCTTTTGTTTTTGGTGCTGCTGTTGCGAACACAAACGGATCACTTTGCGTGTTCTTCAGAGCCTGGCTAACCTACCAACAACACAGGACATACTGCATTTTCTTTTCTACATGTATTGTGTTTGTTTCACTGTCCGCCATTTCTGCTACTGGGGATAGCAACTGCAAGGAACTTACACTGATACTCTTAGATAAGTGGAGATAACTACCAACAACAATCAGTTAAACGAAAGCGTTATCCTCTGCCTGATTTAGTTACGCAAAAGCTGATGCACTTCTTTTGTGCCGTAAATGAAGCCTTTGATTTCCCGTGAGTTCATAGGTGGACTCGCTATAAGCGAACCTATCTAACATGTCTATTTCCACTTTCAAAATAAAAGTCTATAAGGAACAGGGAGAGAATTTGCCCTTTAAGCTACTGGAGGGCTTTTATTGTGACGAATCCTTGTAGGAAGTGTTGAGTTTAATTAGTGATAAATGTGAGCAAAGAATAGAAAAAGGAAAACCTACTATTTTGTTGTGATTATTTCTAAATCGCTTCTAGTTTGCTGAGGAGTTTCTTTCATCACCGTTTATATATTGTCAGTGAAACTCAGTATTTCCTAAATGTTTCAAAATAAAAGCCCCGCTTTGAGCTACAGAAATGTTTTTAATGCAAAAAATCTGATCAGCAGCTCATATAAAATACATTCACTTGGTGAAGAAACCAACCGACCAATCAGAGCTTTGAAGGTGAGAACAAGAATCATCTTCCTACGTAGCTACGCAGCTACTGACCTGCATCTACTGTACATGTATGCCTAGTAATGGCAGAAAAGTGGCCAGTAGTACATGTGTCTTCACTCATAAAGAAAAACAAAGTTTACTACCTCTGACAACAGCTCCTGTGTCATTATGAAACCAAGTCGTGCCTGTGTGCAGTGTTTTCTAACTTTCTGGGAGATACACAAAATTTAAAAAAAACTGAAAACAGGATTCAAGGACGTTGATTTAAAATGGGTATAAAAAATATTCTGTTGGTACAGTTTGGACCAATCACAGAGCTGCTGCTTGTTGGAGTATTATGTGTTTATACCAAGGTTGACTAAGAAAAAAGTGGCTTTTATAATAAAAAGAGAAATGCATTCAAATCTTTGGTGAGAGGTGAATAAAGTGGTTATACAACAACTTATGACACAATCCACTTCACTCCATTGTCCTCTGTGGAGAATGTTTCCATTCTGCCCTTTAAACAAGACAAATATACTATACATCGACATTTCTGCAGATATTTTTATTCTGGCGACCTCGAGACCTTTTCTACGGTAGCTCTAAGCAGCCACAATTCAGTGAGAACAAGTTCATTGTTTTCCCAAGAGTTATTTATGCTGTTATCTCTGAATGACAAGTGTTTTCATGAGACAACCGGATTATTTTCTCAAGATATTGAGATAATGAAATATTTTGAGAAATGGGATGCAGTGATAAACATGCTCGTGATCATTTGATATTGCTATACAGAATACAATGCTTCCTGATTTAGGCTTTAACCCTTTAAAAAACGGACATCTCATGGGCGGCTGCAGGAAATTGTTGTTGGCGTAATCCTGTTTAAATCGGTCTTAAAGGAATACGCCGACAATTTGGGAGTTATGCCTTTTCTCTATCATTTTCATATTGAGACAACATGATCGATATCTTTTTTGTGTCTGTACGTCCAGTGGCTGGGTCTCAGCGGTTAGCATTGCGGCTTAGCTTAGCGAATACAACTGAAGTCTATATGGGGTCAGTAGCCTTCTTGTAAAAGTGAACAAATAAACGATACAGAAACCCTGAAGCTGGTATTTGTTTGTTGTCAGTTTGTTTAAACATTAATTCAAAAAACAAGAGTCCTTTTTAGTCGTTTTAGAAGTTTGATACACGAAACTATAGTGTGTTACGTATTTACGTTTACCGGAGGAAAACACTGTAGTCCTCGCTCCGGATAACAAGATGCTTGACGACGCCGTTCTTAGTGCCTTTTTCGGGCTTGTTTTGCTTATATTCTTGAAGCAGCAGTACGACAACAACCTTGTTCTGCTAATGCTTCGTCTGTTGAGGAGGAGGAGGGAGGTAGAAGGTCGAAGAAGGGAGATAGAAGACCGTGCTGTGGCGACTGGAAACCGGTGAGTGCAACAAGTCCGACTGCTCTATCTCAGCCCGTTGCTGTGCGTGCTATATACGTCATTGCGCCAGAAGGGCAAGGAAACGAGCATGTGCAGAAAGACCGGAATGAACTTAAAGAGGAATGAGTGTATACAAGTGCGAGAAATTCTTTCATTCGGAATTAGAAACGGAATATTCCAGCCCCTTACATCGGATTGAATTTTCAATCACATTGGCCATTTTCATTCTGAATTAGGTGTTTACAAGATCACTTTTAGCAGGAATGAACTTTCTGTCCATGTAAACACACTCACTGTAAAGATGAGCAACTGGGGAGACAAGGAATTGCGCGCCCTCCTTGTCCTCGCAAACGAAGAGGCCATTAACCGTCAGGTGACGGGGACGGTGAAGAACGGGCCGACTTATGAGAGAATCGCCGAAGGACTGACCAGCCGCTGCTTCCCTCCCACGTCACTGTTTACGTCACACGCTGAGCTACACGTTTTGTTACTTGCTCACGCCCCCCATTGCCCCGAAAAAGGCACATTCTGTATAAACAAAAGTAGGCAGGCGGCATTTTGCTGCACTCCCCGATTTTGTTTTTACACTGCCAATGCTGAAAAAAGACTGATTGGGCTTTCCTGCAAATTTGCACAATTCCTATCTAAAAAGGGAGTATGTGTCAGCCTTGTGATAGGCTGGTGATCTGTCCAGGGTGTACCCTGCCTCTCACCCAATGTAAGCTGGGACAGACTCCAGGGTAAGCGGTTATTAAAGGTTATATATCTCAAGATCTCAAGAATAAAGGTCCAATAATGTTGGGAAAATTTGTTATCGTGAGAAAACTCTTGATCTTAAAATTAACTTTTCATGACAAAACGAAGAAAAATAAGTTTGAATTTATGGCTGTTAAGGGCTTCCATACTTTTCTGTAGCCTCAACACCAGGTAAAAGTACATGTTAGTTTAACCTTTAAAGCATGCTCATGTTCACCAACCTGCCTGCTTTAAGGTGTTTTTAAATGCCAAAAGTTAAGTAATACTTAATTGATTTTTAAACCCTCATACAACATGTGTTCTGCTGTGCTTTTATATAAAGTATTTCGTAAAGCAGCTTTAAAAAGAAAAAGTTGTGTCCCTTGTGAAGTTTTAAGGACATCTCCTTGTTGAAATCTCTCATGAAGACATCTCAGATGCTGCCGTCATGGTAACTGTCAAAATAATCTGCCATAAAGCCAGGTTGAGATGTTGCAGCTCAGCGTTTGATGATAAAGTGGTGGGGTTTTTTACGGGGCGAGGCTGCTGACTGCGCACAGCGGTGTCGTCCAGCCAGTAAGCTGCTGACCGAAGCCTCAGTCCGCCGCTCCGCTCGGGTTCTCCACGCAGAGATGAGCCGGAAAACCTTATCAAGGAAGAAGTCAATATGGCTGCCTCTGCTAATGCTGTGCCCTTTACATGAAAGACGGACCCGATTCTAATCTGTTAAAAAAAAGTCAGAACTGTCCTTTAAATTACAGCGTTCAAGGTGAGCTCATCGAGCGCCTGCAGGGGTTTCTGGGTGATTTTCAGGTAAGCAGCAACTCTGGTGGGTGGATGGATGCATCTGTTTTATTTCTAAATGTACTCAGAAATAAAAGGGTTTGGATGAAGGCAATTTTCTCTGAAACTCCATTTAGGAGGAAATGAAAGTGAAAATCTGAGTTGGAGAGGTCAACAACACCCAACAACATTGCTTTGGTTTCCAGAATAGAGAAAGCGGCACTCGGTCCACTATTGTCAGCTGACTGACACATAAACAGTGACTCAAACCTGAACTGAACTGTAATTTGTTATGCATGAAAGCACTCACGTACACGAGCCGCTTCCGTGTCAAGGAATTTGCTCGTGTCTCGTCGCTCTCCTCAGAAAGACATTATTCATGGTGTCAGTCAGTTGGACGGCTGAGACGTGGACGATACGAGTGGGTGGAGGAAGAGGAAAAAGGCTGAATGTGAAACATACGAACGGCTGCCACCCCGGTGACAACAAACAGCAACACGTGCACACACTCTGTGATCCTTAAAAACTTCTCTAATTCTTAAAATAAAATCTATAAACGCTTTTATCCTGAAGGTCTAAGTGACTGTTCCAGGACCTCTATTCTTGTACGAACCACTCACACACACACACACACACACACACACACACACACACACACACACACAAAGCCGAGGCCCAGGTGACTGGACGGTGATAAAACGTGTTGCTACGATACCGGGGTGAGAAAATGTGAGGAAGTTCATTAAGGGTGAGGTCTGTGAATGAGGAAGACTGAAGCTCTACTGAGGGAGGAAACAAATGAGCGCAGCTTTTGTCCTGCAGCTCATCACTACGACCGGCTGTGCAGCAGACACACTGAAGCCATTCACAACTGACAGAGCGACTGACCTCTGCAAGCTGCCATGTGCTCCACCGCAGAGTCTCTCAGCCTTTCTACTGAGTAATAAAGACAACACTAACACTAACGAGATTTACTTGTATAATACTTTAAAAAACATGAGATAACCAGAGGTGGAAGAACTAGTAGTCTTTTCAAACGACGTAAGGCGAGCTTGGCAGATTTGACACTAATTAGGGCTGTCCCCTAATAGTCGACCAAACTTTAGTCGACCAGAAAGGTCATTAGTCGGCAAGATTTCACTGGTCGCTTAGTCGCAGAATAAAACAAACAAACATGAAACTCTATAATAAATCCAAGCCTATATGACTGGACCATGTGGGACTTTAATGTGAAAGGACAGACACAGGAAGTGTCCACGCTCAGCAGTCAGACAGGAGTCAGGTTAATTTCCAGGGCTGGTACCTGCGGTTATTCCACAGGCTAGTTAATAACATGTCGGGCAGGAAATCCAAAGTGTGGGATCATTTTGAGAAGGTGAAGGACGAACCCAAGGTGATATGTAAACTCATCTTCATTGGTCGACTACAAACATGACGTATCATCTGAAACATGGAAGTAGCTACATGCCCATTAGCCCACAGCGTCATTAACACTTGCACTTGCCAAACAGCGCAGGAGAAACATCAGATATCTGCGGATAATTCGGCTCCTAGTAAAAACCTCCTGAAGAACAAACACTGAAGTGAAAAGTTTCGGGTGGCTGCTGTCGGCAATCCTCGCCACTAAATCCCCCTAAATTTCACACACTGCTCCTTTAATAACACATCAAACAACAGACTTGAGTGTTTTGGTTAACTAGCATCACAACCTGAAGCTCTGAGTTCTGATTTATCCGTGAGTCTGTGAACTACACACCTTCAGATCCTTCCTCAGACCAGGATCAGGTTGAACTTTGTAAATACCAAATATGCCGATATAATTGACTGTAACTTTCTGCCCCTTAAAGCTGTGTGTGTGTGTGTGTGTGTGTGGTACTTGAGTGCAGGAGAAAATAGTCGCTGCGTCCACTGTCAGTGAAAACACATTGATGTCCATGAAACCGCAACAATTAACTTCAGGCCTGCGTGAAATTGAGCAATGACACGGACTTGTGCTGAGAATGGCGTCACCACAAAGGGCAGCAGATAGCGCTCATAAACAAAACATGCAAATTACTCAGCCGCTGTAGCACTTTGTCTACACAAACACAAATCTTCAAACAGGAGAGGCTCTGTGCATGATGCAGGGAGGCAATTTCTGAATTATTACAGCAATTTTCACGGCGTTTTGAGGAGGATAATCCGAGCTCTGCAGCACTCTGTGGCTCCCTGGAGGGAGAACGAGACTGAAGGATGTCTCCACCTGCAACCTTCAACACTCTCCACACAGCAACTACACCTCTCCTCCTCTTCACTAGTGAAGTCACCTCTTTTACAGACTCTTCACATAAATATACAGTATTGGCATTGTTACAAATATGACCGAGTTTTGAGAGAAACTTGTAATAGTTGTAATATTATCATAATTAAGTCATATTTTCAAATAATAAAGTCAGACTATTACATGAAATGTCATAAATTATAAGATGTATATTTATAGATGAAAAGATGTGGCATTGTCAAATAAAGTCATATTTTCAAAAAATAAAGTCAGAAAATTACAAGAAAAAGTCAAATTAAAAGATAAAATATGTTTTTATGACAGAAAAGTTATAATATAATTGATGAAAAAGACATTTTCAAAATAAAAAGTCACAATGTTACAAGAAGTGTCGCAAATTATGAGGTGAGATGTATATTTATGGAGGGAAAAAGTGTGACGTCATCAGTCGTATTTTCAAAAAATAAAGCCAGAAAATTATAAGAAAAAGACAAATTATAAGATGAGATGTGTATTCATGAGAGAAAACTTGTAATATAATGGATAAAAAGACGTGTTACAAGAATAAGTCATATATAAAGGTAAGATGCAGATTTATAAAAATTGCAACATCATTAAAATAGTGTGTCGTACTTTCCACAAAAAGAGTCAGAACATTACATAAAAAGCTCATGTGAGAATAAAACTGTTATGTCATGAGATTAACTTTAAATATAATGAACTAAAGTTATAATCTTAACGGCAAAAAGTCAAGATACCATGACTGAAGTCTTCACTTTACAAGGAAATCATAATGTTTTGGGAATAAACTACTTTTTCAAAAAAGAAGACATCTGTTATTTAAAAAATAAAGTTATGTTAATGACAATAAATTGATAGCTATATAAGGAAAAAGTCAGATTGTAGCAATAAAGGTGTGATTTTACTGAAAAAATTGTGATTTTATGAAGATCAAGCTGTAATTTTACAAGAAAAAGCTGTTAGATCATGCCTTAAATTAAATTACTAAGTTTAAGTCATTAATTCACCAGAAAAGAGATAATTTACGAGGATTTGGTTGAAATTATGAGAGATAAAGTCAAGTATCATGAGGTAAAGTCATCATTTTACTAGAAAAAAGGCATAAAATCATGCCTTAAATTTAAATCATAAAATTAAAGTAATAATTTATCAAGAAAAGAGATAGTTTACAAGGATTAAAGTGAAATTATGAGAAAATAAGACAAAATATCATGAGATAAAGCTGTTACTTTACAAGAAAAAGTTGTAATCTCGTGTCTTAAAATAAATAACTAAATTCAAGTCATTAACTTACAAGAGAAGAGATCATTTACAAGGGCAAAGTTGAAATCATGAGAGAAAAAAGTCAAATATCATAAGATAGTCATAATTTTCTACAAGAAAAAAAGTCATAAAATCATGCCTTTAGGATTTTAGTCACAACTTACCAAGAAATTAGATCATTGACAAGGATTAAGTTGAAATAATGAGAAAAAAGTCAAGTATGATGAGATAACATGGTAACTCAATGAATCAAATGTAAGATGACATCACAGGAAGTAATAATTTGGGGGTTAAAGTTATTGTACGATGAGATTAAGCTGTAATTTCTTAAGTTTCTTGAAAATACCGGAAAGCCTGGGGATGCTTTTCACCAAAATAAAATAAAGGACTTAAATCAGGAACTGTGTGACAAAAGAATAAGTCAGTAATCCGCCCAGATATTTGATCTTGTAACACTTTTAAACAGCGTTATATTTCGGAGTACTCTGAGTGGAAGTACAGCAGGTACAGTATGAAGCAGCTGTTACAGTGCAGCACAGTCGACTTGCCTCATGCTCAGTCTTTCTGTCGATTTCACTAACTTGCGTCTTTCATTCTTCACTCCATGAAACCAGTTTTCCAAACCAAACTCTCGCTCATTATTTATTATTTCCTGCGGGGATCAGCTCCAAACACAACAAATAAAAGAGTGTGCTGTTGTGGAACAGAGGAAGTGATGAAATTTAATGACTTTTCCTTCTTCTTGTGTACCTGCTTCAGTCCGGCCGGCTCGCAGTCAGCACAAAGGAAACACTGATGATGGCTGTCATATATCTGCTGCTAAAGACTGACGAGGACAGACGTACACCCACTGCATCATGGGATATGTAGTCATGTTGGTTCATATTTCTGTCAGAGAAGTGATAAAGTGACGCTGTGTCGGCATGACGGGTGCTGTTATCCTAAAGTGTCTTAACTGTATTTCCCGATCTTTGCTGAGCAACAGTTTCATGTGAAAGGAATTAAAGGCCTGTCCTAAATATAGACGCCTGATGCATCCACTGGAGGGCAGAGACAAAATTTTCTGACATGGCGACAGTGGAGATGGTCGTAACAGTGTACCTTTTAACAGCAGCAGTGTTGGAGACAATGCTGGTTTGTCAGGCCAATAAACACATTACAACATGTGGGCGGAGAGTTTTTTCCACTATACTACCGATTCGTTCTGTTCTGCCATTTTATCGTGTCCTACCGTTATCTCTGGTTTGAAATATGCTCCACTGCCAACTAGGGCCGTAACGGTACATGTATTTGTGTCGAACCGTTCGGTACGCGACTTTCGGTTCGGCACAACCCTGTTTTATTTTAATTCAGCTTTTTGCGAGCCGAACCATTTAACATATCTAGTTCCCCGACGGACATAATTGAGTGATGGACCGAGTCTGACCGTAAATCTCCGCTTTCACTTTGTGCAGCACATTCTCGCATTGTGACAACGTGGCAAGTGAGCCTGACGAACCTGAAGACCCACCCGCAAACCTTAAGTCCTCCGTTTGGGAACACTTTGGTTTCAGGGTAAAATACGAAGATGGAAATAAACAAGTTGACAAGACAAAAGCAGTGTGCCGACACTGCAGAACAGCGGTCGGGTATGTACTTGGAAACACGTCTAACATGCTAACGCATCTAAAGCGACACCACCTGAGTTTGAACGTTAACCGGCACGACTAGAAAAAGCAATCTGGTGCAAACTACGATATCGTCATCGTTTAAAAAGAAAGAGCGTTTCCCTGACCATCGCGCTAAAGAAATAACCAACGCCATTGGAGTTGAGTAAAATTGTTTAAGCTGCACTTTAGATATAAGCATGTTTTGTTTACTGCACTTTAACAAAGTGGGAAAGCTAAGTAAGTTCCTAGTAAAACTGAATCTGAGCAGGCTTTAAAGCTGACCAGCTGCACTATACTTTTTATTTTAATTGAGTAAAACTGTTAAAGCAGAAATGCATATTTTTATTTTTCATTCAAAAAATGTGTTAAAAAAACAGCAGGATTTTATTTTTCACTTTTATATTTCTATTTTCATTCAAACAATGTGAAAAAGCAGGATTTTATATATATTTGTTTCATTCAAAAAATGTGTAAAAAGAGTTAACTGCTGTGGTGGTATGTTTTAATAAGGTTACCAATAAGTAAAAGATATTTAATAGTTGTCTATTTTTTTCATTACTGTACCGAAAAAACCGAGCCGTGACTTGTGTACCGAGGTACGTACCGAACCATGATTTTTGTGTACCGTTACACCCCTACTGCCAACATCATTTCTAATGGTACTGCTCTGTTTCATCCATATCTTTAAGCTTTCAGGAAACAAAATGGAGGCAGAATACGGACAGAGGGCTCCATCTGTGTCCATATCTAACGTTGAGCCAACTTCAAGGCATGAAAATATAACAAAATTCATAACAGTACATTAAAAAAAAGAAAATGTGACTCGCTTTCTGCTTCATATCTATAGAACTTTGACCCATAAAACTGGGAAATTACAGGAGCTCATTTTAATACAGTACAGCCAAAACACTTAAAGAGTAGAGCCTGTTTGGGTAGATAAAAACTGATGGGTGATAAACTGATGGGGAAAGAATAAATGAAAGGACCAGGATGCTGCTGTGAAGACTTTAAGAGAAATGATATGTAAATGTAGTGTAACAGAAATAATATTGAGGCTTGGTAGGCCTTTGATAACGTGTGAGTTATGCACTTATTTTAGAATTTCCTGTAGAAAGTGAGTTACGATGTTCCTTAGAGAAAGAAAAACAGATTTACTGCTGCTCCTTCTTTACATTACACACTGTTGCTGTGTGCAGAGAGATGACAGAGTGTTTTAGAGCCAGAACCAGCAGCATGGCAGTCAACATGGGTTAATTCATCGCAGCCTTTCTGCTCCCTCCGCCTGCCAGCACAGCTACATCAGCACTTTTCTGAGAGTCTCTGGAAATCACTGTTTGCTGTTCGGTAATAAGAAGCCGTCAAACGGATCCACGACTGCAGGCTGATAGAAACCAGGAGGAGGGCCGGGGCTGAGTCTGCAGCAGGTGATCTGCAACACGACCCAAGAGCTTTATAACAAGAGTCCTTTTATACAGATATACACGTTTAATCTTTACACCGTTTATATATATATATCATCATAAATTAAATATGTTTAAGGGTTAAGATGTCACACCATGAGCCGTACATTTGCTGTACCTCACTCTTCTTCTTTCTATTTATAATGTAGTTTCTATTCTTTATTCAATTATTACTCTAGTTTCAGATACCAGTTATTATTTATTTCTTTTACTTTATGTGTGTGTCTTTATTTTCTGCTGCTTCAACAACTGAATTTCCCCGCCGGAGATCAATAAAGGCTTAACATATTTTATCTTAACAAAAGGTGTAAAATACCTAAAATACACTTTAAATGTCCGAAACTTTAATTTCATTATACAACAGAGTCGTGCCATATTCGGCAACACTTTGTTAAACATTTTTTCTACTTTGCTATTGTTTTTATCACGGCTACAGGGGACCTGTTATGCACTTCCTTACTTTCTGTCATATATTTAAATGTTTAAGTGTCGGACGTTTATAATATATGTGGCAAAATTTCAAACAATGAGGTCAACATATATAAAAGTAATCCCTGTGAGCAGAATCCTGAAGCTTCAGACTGCTCTAAATACTCTTTTTACAACGTTTGTGACAGGTTACTGATATATAGACCTGCTCCAAGCATCGTTTACATTCACTGCTGCTTGTAGCTACATGCTAACGTCAGGGACACATGTAATTTTAGCAGATCCCAGATTTTGGATTATTTTTTGGGAGAAAGTCAGACACAGGACGCATGCAGGTGTTCCAGAAATTACATGAAATACAAGTGTCGCTTTCCTTTAAGTCTGCCACTCCATTTACTCAGACAGCCTGCTCGCTGTGTGCCCACTGCCCACCTACCAGTCTCCACTGGTTAGCTAACGTTAGCCTTCGCCACTCTGCTTTGTGCAACACGCGGGTCTGGTGGGAACTAGCCAGAGGTGCCACTCATTCATTGATTACAACTGCTAACACCGTCCCGACCAATGGTGGTGGGACTAGCAGCTTCATTTTGAGCCACAGAACCCTTTCAGCATTGCTAACGATGTTAGCACGATGAGCAGTACTGACGCTGCTAACAGTGCTAACAGAGCTACAAGTTAAAAATGCTAGAGGGGTTTTATAATTGAGCTGCTTACTCCCCTGAGCGACCTGGGCGGAGACTGGAGGGTGGGCACAGTGTTTCCATGGCAACACAGCCCCGTCATCGTGGATCGTTTCCAGCTGTAATCACAGAATCAGCAGCAACGCTAGCTCCTGCCGAACCCATATCGCTTATCTTGGCTATTATTTGAGACCGACTTAAACCAGTTGGTAATAAGTATATTGTTTAAGAAAATGGGAGTGCGTGTTGAACACAATTAAAATTTAAATCTGTCCTGACATCATTTTCCACTAAGCAATGAACCCCCTGAACACAATCTAAGAACAAGCTTGATCCCTCTGATGAAACTGATTCTCCTCTAAAATGGCAAACGTGACGACTTCCTAAAATGTTCCTGTTCCTTCAAAGCTGTTGCAGTTTCCTAACTTCCACACCAACTCCAGGAAACAATCACAACCGAACTGAAGACGGGATGACTTAAAACACGGACGTTCTCTGGCACATTTTGAGCTTCTTCTGAAGCAGGAACGACCTTTTCAACCCCAAAACAAGCTGCTGTTTGAAGTGGAAGCCTGAGATGTGGAGGCATGTGGTAACAGAGCAAAAAGTAAAGCTGGGAGACAGACAGACAGACCGCCCTCCCTCGGGAAGAGTCATCGCAGGGTTTCCTGCTATGTTGCTCTTAATTAAAGCCGAGCGTGCCTTCCAGTAATGATTAAAACGAGTCGGCAAACAAAAAAAAAAAAGAGCGGCTGCAGCCTCAAGAGCACGAGGACAAAAGAGGGCAGATTTATGGTCCTCTGAGACTGAACTGGGATCTGCTGCGCCGTGATACTGATATGTGGGCGCCCTTTAGTTGGCCTGAACACACACACATCAACACACACACCTCCATTTGTCTTACACTGTGGAGGGTCCACACCTGTAAAACCACAATTTTATCTACGAGATTAAAGTCTGGAAATGAAACAGAGGACAACAGGAAGTGTTTACATAATGACACCTGCCTACAAACTTTGAAATAAAGTGAGATATACACACAACCTCAAATCTACTCCTCACCTCGGATAGAAAATCTCCACTCAAGGTCCACTTACTTACTTTCAGCTATACCCCACAGTCATCATCATAGCATGCAGTTTGCTCAGTTTTAACGGGACTGTAGATGTCCAAAGTTCCTGTTAATTTGAGCAGCTTTAGGACTTCTTGCCTACCCTGGCTTGAAACTTGAGCTCAACAGTTCACTGATAGAAACTCTCGACTCCAGGTCCGCTCAGTCGTTTCCCTGCCCGAGTCTGGAATGAACTGTCGATCTCAATGTGGATGAGAAAGTCATGATTAAAAGGTACAGGTTTCTGTGCTCTGGACGTTCCTGGGCACAGCGCACAGGTGAGGTCAGGACTTTCTAAAAAAGGCAGTGACCACAGGTGAATGATGGACAATTTGAAAAGGCTAGGAAAATGGTTAAACTATAAAACAAAAAGACAATGATATCGACAATAACGCTGTCCAGATAGAACTCAGACCTAACCAGTTTCTACCTTTACTTGATACATGCTACTGCAGTTTTGGTTTTCAACCCCAAAACAAGCTGCTGTTTGAAGTAGAAGCCTGAGATGTGGAGGCTGAGAACTTTAAAGAGGAAATACAGCAGATGTGGCTGAACAAAGAATTTGGAATTGTTACGATGGAATAGATGGGATCTGTGGACGAATCAATAAAAGGCATAAGTGGAAAAAAAGGTAGCGTAGGTGCAGTAGTAGGACAGTAAGCAGCATGCGTCCAAGAAGAAGCTACGAAAATCATGAACCAATTGCACAAAAAATGCAAATATAGCGAGGTGAAACATCAAGCGGACAAAGCTGGAGTCGACTTTAACTTTGACTCTCATTAGCCACAATATTTATAAACAGTTAACTGACAACTTCTGCACATCATACCTTTTAACAATAAATTTGTTCATTGGTTTCAACTTTGCCAATGTGATTGGTTTCTGATTATCTACATAAATAAATACACAAATAGTGAGTAGCCCTTGAGAGGAGATTGTTCTGTCAACTTCTCTGAAACTTATTTTGATGTAGAGATCTGACAAAAAATATCAAAGATCGCAACTGTTCTAATATACAAGGTTGTCAAATACTGATGCTTTGTGACACCCCTCGGTGTCTGATAACGATGCATGGGGCACCCTTTAGCATCTCTTTAACAAGTGAGGCACAGCTGAAACACGTGGTTAATGTTATGAAATGGTTGCAGTTAGGTTTAGACAACAAACATACTTGGTTACGTTTAGAAAAAAGATCATGTTTTGTAAAATAACTATTGCTAACTCCCTTGTTAACTATCTGCCTCCAAGAACACTGCGATCATCTGCTGCTGGTTTACTGGAGGCTATGGAACACACTAGCTTTAGATATCAGAGAAGCTAGCTCGCTAAATATTTTCAGGACAGCTAAAAATGTATCTGTTCACTTTAGCCTTTAGCTAGCTCTGACGCGTCAGTAGCTGCGCTGCTTACTCCTGTGAAGCAAGTGGACGTGCTGAGCATCATGTAAACAAACCAGGCGCTTTGAGGAATGTCAATGTCAATGGTGTGGACGTTTGGTTTTGTCAGCTACAGCTGTGTGTCTGCATTGTGAGCTGTAATAGCCCACGATAGTGTACGAGCTACAAGCTATCTGGCTCGTGCGAGCTAAGTGGCTATTGTTAGCTCTTGAGCTAATGTTACCGGCTAGCATCCTATTCGTTTCTTTTCTTTTTGTGCCATCTTTGCGGTTGTTCTTCTTCTTCTCCTCTGGCAAATGACGACCGCATTGCATTGTGGTATCCGGGAGTAAAATGTAGGGTACATCATTTGTTCATTCACATTTGCTGTGCATTGTGGGTATTTTATAATCCACTATATAGTGAATGAAATTAACCGCAGAGAATTCGAACAACACTACAAAATGGCGAACACACTATATAGTGCACTATATCCGTGATAGGGAGCGATTTCGAACACAGCTAGTGTGTGACAACCACACGAAAATTAGCCTACAGAATGTGACATTAAAACAACAGTAACTTGGCTCCCTCCCACCCCACGTGGACTTTTCAACTCTTTATACTACATCTGTTGCTCTGAGTGTCAAGTATTATGGATGATAGCTTTATATTGTAGTTAGCTGAAAGCTTGGTGCGTCTCATTAAGATGCTAAAGGCTGTCTTTGGCGTCGATATCACACGCTGAGGGGCGTGACAAAGCATCAGTATTTGACAACAGGTTGAAGATCGACAGCAACCAAGCTAAAATGGTGAATGAGTCCAAACTAGAGTTGAAACAATTAGTTGATTGATCAATTAGTCGCCTGACAGAAAGTTCATCAGCAATTATTTAATCATTTCTGGGCAAAAATGGGAATGAGAAAAAAACAATGTGTTTGATTTTCTTTTACTTCCGGAACAGTCAATTAAAAACGTTGATCAGCAGTTAGGCCTAAATCAATGATGAAAATAACTTCGTTATGGCTCAGGTCCCCTCAGCTGTAGAGACAGCTGCCAATCGGATCTATTAATCATTCATGGTACATCCTAACTTCAAACGACAAACAACAGAACAGGTGCAGAAGCAAAGCCTCTAAACTTCACTCATTTCTTTTGTCTTTCTGCTCAGGGTGATGGTACTGAAGCGTATCCCAGCATGCACTGCGGGTACCCTGGATAGACGGACTCTCCGGCTCATGCTGATGGACGAGTTAGCGACCACAGCGAGAGGAAACTCCTCAGAGACAAGCAGGAAATTAACCTGAAACACTTCCTGCTGAGAGAGCCGGGCCTCTCACTGTGTCCACACTATAATGTACTCATGTTATCTGAGCAGGAGTTCTAACTATATTTATAGATTTTAACATTTTAGATCAACAGAAAATGATAAAAAAAGGATTCAGTAACATCTAACCAGAATACAAAACTTTAATTTCTCATACTGGCAACACTGCTGAAGATACAATGAAAATATTTGGAACAGATGTTGAGTTTTATCTCACTTTACGTTGGTAAAATCACAGATAAGCTAAAGGATGAATAACTTATTAAAATTGTTCAAGCTGCTAACAAGAGAACCATCACACCCTTAAACTAAAGCTAGACATAAGTGGCAATAATTGTTTGATTAATCAAGTTATTGTTTGCCTATAAAGTATCAGAAAATAGTGAAATATATCCATCATGTTCTCCCAGAACCCAAAGTGACGTCTTTAAATTGAAACGTTTCCAGATTAACAACCAAATCATAAAAGTATTATGTAAACCCTCAAATATTATTGACATTTAAGACGCTGAGACTTTTGTAATTTTTGTCTTTTAAAAGTAACTTGGAATTTCGATGGCGGCCATTGCACACGTCGATTTTTGCAGAACTTTCGCAACAATTCTACTTGAAAACAAAACAAAACGCAAGAAAACAAAAAAGCATCAGTATGCTTCACGTTAAGCGCTTATGGGACTGTCAAACTCATCACCACACATGCTCTCCAGAAGGATTTGGAGGTTCTTTCTGACCATTTAAATAAGCTCCAGAGATTGTCTCTAAAATAAAGATATACAGATAGTTACGCCCAATCGGGCCGCTGTGTGGTGGCGTGAAATGAAGTAGTAGAAGCTGTTGTATGATCTCAAAGAGTACAGATTAAGCCTACTTCACATTACACGATTTTCACCGCGATTTCGACGTCGCAGAGGATCTTGAGAGCCACCTTGGGTCGGAGGTGAGTCGGCAAATAGTCTGCCATGACGAGTCCTCATGTGTGAACAAGCCTACGAGCAAGTCGCCCCCTCGTCTGCGACTGGGACTGGATATCTGGCATGCTAGAAAACTGGAGAAGTGTGACACGACTTTTTGTAAAGTCGCTTACAAATATTGGCAGTCGCGGGTTGCAGTTTTTGGGCTTGTTTCTAAAGTGGAGTTGCTTATTTGGGCTTGCTCTCTAAACGTCGCCTTTCTCCATATATATATATATCTGTCGCTTCTTTTGGGCTTGTTTCCATAGCCCTGGTTGCTTGTTTCTCTCCCAAGATCTGGCAACACTGACAAACCGGCAAGCAACAACAACAATGGCGGGATCCACAGGATCACGGGGAGCGCGTTGTGTTTGGACCCAGGATAATAAAGAATATCCATGCCTTTACGATGTGTCATCTTCAAGTTTGGTGACGTCACCGCGTTATCTGGGGCTCTGTCGGCGAGGGCTCGGTGGAGAAATCTTGTGGTGTGCACACACAGGTTGTAACGCAGTTGGCGAGACTCCCGATGACAGAAACACACGTCGCCAGGTATGAACACTCAAAAGATTACGATAGTCTCCGCGACGAAAAATCAGGGTGAAAAACGCGTAATGTGAACTAGGCTTTACTTTTACTTCTGCCACTGGGTTCACTGTGTATTCATTTTATCACACCAGGTTACCATGGGATTATGTTTCATATAACTTTTTATATATTTCATTCCGATATTTTAACTCCTTCACTATTTTATGTCTTGGATTCTCAGTTTTACTTATTTTCTTTGATATATTTTGTAGTAGGGATGCACAATCCAGAAACAATCAAAAATAAAATCATTATCACAATTATTTTGGTCGATGAGAACACAATTATTTAACCACTACTCATTGCCTTTGGAAACATCGAGCATTTAAAATTACTTAAAATTTTTTTAAAAAAATTAAAAGTGCATCTTTGTAGATTTTTGTGGACTTTAAACACAATTGATCTGAAAAAATAATAACGATAAATAAATATATTGCTATAGCTGATTTTTTTGTTTGTGTTTTGTATTTTTTATTCTCTGTATTGAACATTTTCTTACTGCTGAAAATATATGCATACATGAGAATTAAATATAATAAGTCTAAACTTACTTCCCACTTTTTCCCTGATGGTCTTAGCAAGTCGCTAAACTCATTGCTAGTCACTTTTTACAAAAAAGCCATTAACAGGGTCCAAAAGGTTGCTTAATTCAGCAGGAGAGTCATCAAGTTAGTAACACTGAGCATAAATTATCATTTTTTCTTTATTATTTTGTTTTAATTGTCATTGGAAGCCAAAATCATAACATAAAATAAAACTGGATTAACCGCCCAGCCCTGTTTTGTAGTAGCATTGCTGGAGGGAGCCTGAGAACAACTGTTGTGCATATGACAAATAAAGAGGTAAAACTTGAGATGAAGCTGTTTTAATCTTTTCCACTGTAAAATCCTGCACACTGAGCCCATGTGGTACAGTAATTACCCAGTTAAAGTTTCCCTCAGTGTCAGAGGCAGCAGAAGAAGAAAGAAAAATGGGGTGAATTCAGGGAGAAAGTTGTTTAAACGTATAGATCGACCTCAAAAGAAAAGCCGTGTGTGAGCCTGGAGGGAGCCGCGGTCCTTTACACCAATCTGCTCTGTATAAGTTAGTCCGGCAGAAATCCCTAAACCTTCCCCTGGTTTAAATCAGCCCTGCAGGAGCTTGTAATGAGCCGTCGTGGGATTAGCCTCAGTTTGCTTCGAGTTGCTGGGAAAGTTCGTCTGCTTGCCGGCCTCCATACAACCGCGGAGACAAAACAGCCTGTCCTCTGTCTGTACGTGGACAAATGTGACGACCACTCCCCGAGATCTTTACCCCGACACAGCAGGGGGAGGCCGGTGATGGAGGCATGGATGGATGGGGGAAGCGTTGCCTCGCTGCCTCCCACCAGAGACGACCAACAGCTCCTCCAGCCTCTCAAATGTCCAATTACTGAGCCCAGCTGATGTATGGCACAGTGCAGTTTTAGCAGCGCGGGCCGACCGCTGACCCGCGCTGACTAATGTATGTGCACAAAGGAAATTAGTGCAGGAAAAAAAAGAGACAGTGTTGTCTTTAAATGGCTTTTAACTGGACTGGAATCAGCGTCTGTACAAGTTACAGCAGCTTTAATGTCACCTGCAGAACTGGAGGAGAACAAATAGTGTTTCTGCAGGTTCACTAAGTTAACGGCTACACTTAGCGTGACCTTTTCAAAATACCACCAAGAACACAATTTAATATCCGTAAGCAAGCAACTTATATCGCATCTTTTCAGCAGGAAATACCAATAACGTCTACTGATATAATTAAAAATATGAAAGCGACCTGGACACGGATAAGAAGCAGAAGACTGACTTAGGTTCACAGCTGACGAGCTTCCTCTCTGCTGTGGCTAACAGTAGTGACTGTTTGCTGCAGGTCTGATGGTAGTTGAGGTGTTCAACGCCTCCTGATTCAGTCATAACTAAAATTACACTACAGCAGGCAGGAGACCAGATTTAAAACCTTTGAACGCATTTTTAGGAAACTGAATGACTTCTCAGACCTGCAGGTACTGCTGTTACTGAACTTAATCTACTTCTGATTCCTTTTGCTTTACTTCACTACATTTTGAGTACAAGATGTCCGCCCTTATCCAACATTTGCACGTTTGAATGAATCTGTAGCAACTTGATGTTTCTTTATAATCAAAAAAACCTGTGGTTGGGGTGATCTCTAGCTCATTGGATAGAGTGTGCGCCCCATATAGTCTGAGGACTTTGCAACGATCAAAATTCGAGCTGTCCATCTTAAGCTGTACTATCAATAAAAGGGGAAATGCCCCAACAACAATCTTTAAAAAACAACAACAAAAAAACGCCTTGCTTACCATGTGGTTAGGTTTAGTCACAAAAACCTCTCTGTTATGGTTAGGATAAGATCATGTTTTGGCTGAAAATACCTAGTTTTGGTGGTACAATCCTGGCAGGAAAAGCAGCAATATCTCTGTAACAAACGACTGTTTTTAGTGGCACTATCTTGGCAGGCAAAGTAGCAATCTCTCAGAAAGAGAAACAGGTTTTTTTGTGCCACTTTCCCTGCTGGAAAAGCAGCGGCGTCCTGGTAAAAAACTTTTTCATGGCACCATAACGGCAGAAATAGCAGCGATATCTCACTGAAAAACAACCAATTATTTGTGGCACTATATCGGCAGGAAAAGCAGGCATGTCTCAGACAGAGAGACTGTTTTTCTTGAAACTATCAGAGCAGGAAAAGCAGCAATGTCTCTGTAAAAAAACAACTGTTTTTTCGTGGCACTATGCTGGCAAGAAAAGCAACAATGTCTTGGTAAAATACAACCACTTTTCGTGGCACTATCTCGGCAGAAAAAGCAACAATTTCTCACAAAAAGCAACCTGTTTTTCTTGCCACTATCCCGGCAGGAAGAGCAGCAATGCCTTAATAAAATAAAACCGCTTTTCGTGGCACTATCTTGACAGGAAAAGCAGCAATGTCTCAGCAAGAGAAACTGTTTTTCTTGCCACTATCCCAGCTGGAAAAGCAGCGATGTCATGGTACAAAACAACCACTTTTTGTTCCACTATATGCCGACAAGAAAAGTAGCAACGTCTCTGTAAAAAAACAACCGTTTTTCATGGCACTTGTTGGCAGAAAAAGCAGCAATGTCTCAGTAAAAGCAACCATTTTTTTGCCACTATGCCAGCAGGAAAAGCAGCAATGCCTTGGTAAAATACAACTGCTTTTCATCCCCCTATACCGACAGGAAAAGCAGTGATGTCTCTGAGAAAAAACAACCGTTTTACTTCCAAATATCTCAGCAGAAAAAGCAGCTATGTCTTTAAAAAGAAGAAGTTTTTCATGCCACTATCCTCGCTGGAAACACAGCTACGGGTCACTAAAAAACACCCATGTTTGAAGCCTAAAAGACACTGGAAACACAACAGTTTTGCTGTTTGATGGTCTTGAACAGTGGTCTGCAGCTTGACAGGCATCTCGCCTAGGTGACACACCATCCAGCATCTCCTCCACCTCCTAATGACAAAACTACGTCACTTTAGAAACATAGATATGAGTCACATGAAACATAAAATTGTAACATATCTGTGGTTTACAGAAACAGACAACACCAACATTTTCTCCTGATGACTGGACTGACTTTAACACTACGGTAATGCCCTACATTGCAACTGTTACTCACAACAAGTTAAACTACAAAAGTTCACAGCTACTGTTTCAGCTCAAGACCTCTGATGAGCCTGAAAGCTTCAGGCGTACTTTGAGTCAACTAGTTTGTCGTAATTAAACAGTGTTTGCGAGTGTGCAGCACTGTGAGTGTCCGGCGTCATCACCTGACCTCAAGGCTCCGTCTTGTACATGTCAAAACCTAGTTTTAAGACTCATCATTTTGTTCCAGATGTGTGAGAGGACGACTCTTTATGTTAGGATGGTCGTCAGAGCTTTAAGGTTGTATAAAGTTGTCGATGTTATTTTGTGCGATGGGTTTGTTTTGTACATGAAGAACAAAATGCTGTACAACAGTTCAACCTGACCGACATCTGAAAGAGACAAAGATCCCTCTGAGCAACAGTTCAACAGTTCAATAATAACAAAAGAAACCAGCTATCACTGGAAAAAGAATCTGGAATCTGAAGATTAAAATGTGTTCAGATTAACAGTGCCAGTTTTACTGTCAGCTGCACAATGCTGCCTGTAACAAGCTGGAATTAACTTTAGCAAAGCTCCTCTTCAAACTCCACAATAGAAGCACAAAGTTAGTCTAGGGTTACATACTATGGGCTGACAGATCACAGTTCAAACCTCTTCAATCTCACCACTGAGCGGGCTGCAGACGGCCTGAAGAATACGCACTAATTCAGTATTTAGAGCCCAGTCGCACCGTGTGGTTCAATAATAATCGAGAGTCACTGACGCTCTTCTGGACTGGAAAACAAATGTAAGAAACAAGTTTACACAGTATTCTCCCCTCTAATGTAACACTGTTGTGACATGGATTAAATGGAAGTTTAAATCATTTCATTGTCCTTCTTTTGAAATGTAAATGATGTTTGGTGGCTAAATCATAATGTTTTTACCTGTTGTAACAGTTATTATTGACAAGAAGAAGAAAAACATCAATATAACAGCTGATTCCAAACTTTTCAACCACGTTTTATGTGTTCAATCCGACTAAATCCACTTTTTCTAGTAGTTAATTACATGTAAATCACTTTAAACAACCAGCTGATCCTGTTCCCGCTCTATACAGCACATGGCGTCAGTAGTTACATGCCTTTTTCCAGAGAAAATCCAGTATTTCCGTCCTCTATCCTCCTGCAACCCTGCACAGGGATTGACGCTAACTTTTCCCCAAGGAGCACATGTGCTCCTTGGGGAAAAAGTAAGGAGCGCACAAAGAACTTCAGGGGCACAATGTAAATTGATCAAATAATGTGTTTTCCATAGTAAACGTGATGCTAATAGACATTTACAGGCAAAATTATTTAATGAATTTGTATACAAAATGTACAGAAAGGTAAAATCATCTAGTTTTGAAAAAGTATTGCAATTTAATTTTGTCTTTAATGTTATTATCTTATATATATTATCTTTGCAATATGATTATCTTATATAATGTTAATACTAAAACATTCTCCAGGTCCTCCGAAACTCTGCAGGACTTATTTCCACCCTGCCCAGCAGCGGTACCGTGGCGAACGGTCCCTAACTGTGGGGAGAACGGAGCAGGCTTCCCCGAAGGGCCGCCGCTTTTCCTGGTCCGTCTCTTCTGCCACACTTTGACTTATTTCCACGCTGCCGACAGTGGGACTTATATTCATTGTGCCGACAGTGGCTTGGAAAACCGCCCATAACCGTGTCACACGGGGAAGAGGGAAGGCGGCTGGAGTTCCTTCAACATTTGCGGTTAGATTATCATATTTTTTTATGAACAAAAATATAGGCTGCTTCGGCTGATTTTGTTATGCGCACGTGCCCCTAAATATTTTTTACAGTTCGCACACACCTATTTTTAGTCGCAAATGCGAGTGAAACGCTCGCACTGTTGAGCGCTGCGTAGGTGTGAATGTGAGTGTGAATGGTTGTCTGTCTCTATGTGTCAGCCCTGTGATAGTCTGGTGACCTGTCCAGGGTGAACCCTGCCTCTCACCCAGTGTCAGCTGGGATAGGCTCCAGCACCCCGCGACTCCTAACAGGGTAAGCAGTTATGGAAAATGAATGGATGCAACTTTTACGCCATTTTGTCTAACTTAGACCTGTTGTCCTCATTCGTAGACACTTTTTTGTGCCATCTAGTGGAAGCAGAGCACAATACTCTAATCTATGTAAAAACAAGATGGCAGCCATCTCTGGCAAGTCAGTCTGCAGCCAATCCCAACACAAAAGTGGACAGGGTCCAAAACCTGATCACATTTTATGGTTGAAACTTGTTTATCTATGCTTAATAATGTTTTGGGTTGGATATAGCATGTAAATTTGACCAATTTTAGCAACAGTAACAAGCTACAAACACTGCTGATTAGGAAGTACTCATTTGGGGCAGCCAAAAAAATAACAAGGATCCATTAAGTGGCAGGTAGATGTTGCCATCCACCAGCCCCAGTGGCAGGTAAACAGATAAGGTGGAGCTAAGTGGAGTGGCAATGTGGGAGGCAATTAAGAGTCCGCAGTCTGTGTTCAGACTACGGGGCCTTGGTGTTATTATTTCACTATCTTCATAAGCATGGGTGCGACGCTAGCTAGCAGCAGACCTGCGGCAAATGCTAGTTTAGCAGATCAGCTGATGTCCGGTACGGTAAACAGTGCCACAAAACTAGGAGCGCTCCAGACAGCAGAGATTCCCAGCATAGTTTTTTATTACATAACTATGTTGGTACAAATATATAACCGCCAGTGAGGTGGATAGCCTTTCGAGATTTGGCGCTTGGTGGGCGTTTATTTCGGACCCTGTTACAAAACAAAAAAATTAAACAAATCAGAAGACTTTTCAATTTGTTGCAATATTTGCAGTTTCGCTTTTGCATAGCCACATTCAGGCATTTAAAAGAGGAGTATGGAACATATTTAGATGTGAACGATGACCCCTGACCCCTAGAGTTAGAAAACAATGACCAAATGTGGCATTATTTGCAACTTTGTTTTTGCACAACGATGTTCAGGCACTGAAATAAACTTTTTTGAACTTCATGACACACTTGTGACTATCAAAAATAAACCCATCGTCCCCATATGAGAACATCATTTCTTTCTAAAACTACCAACTGTTCAAAGACAATGCTCTGTGTTTAAACTTATCAGGTCCTACTTACCACAAATAGCTAGGAGAAATTAAACATGCACACCAAACAAAAGCTTGGCTCTCAGGAGAAATCTGTGCATAATCTAAATTCCAAATGCCTCCCAAACTCTGCTCCCTGCTGAGAAGCCACAGCGGCTGCAAATAAACTGACCACGGGGTCAAACCGACACCAAACTGTAGCTTCTTCATCAGCTCTGTTTGAGCTTCATCTGACTCACTTCTCCACAAAGCTCCGCTTTTATGAAACACTGCTCCTGCATAAGTAGCTGAATGAATTCTGAGCGGCGGTCGCTCATTATACAACTTACTATCGAGGAGAGGAGAAAAAACTCAGATTATGGAGCGATTCAGGGACGCAGTGAAGAGTTAACCAGACAAAAAAAACTCTTATTAGCATTAAACATCTCTCGGGTTCTAATTCATACATTATGTAAAGGACATACATGAGGTTAAGTTGTTTCAAACTGATACACCTACAGCTCAGCCTCCCTCACGTTCACTGACAGACACCCGGTGACATAACAACCATGTTTGAGTGCATTTAGGGTGTCTGTTTGCATGACTGCAGGAAGCAGCTTTTTGACATTAATCTTGTTACTTAAAAATGCATGTAAACAGTCAAAAAACACCCTCGTTAAAAATGTAGTAACTTCAGTATCCATGCTGTGATTTTTTTTATACTTCAGGTTAATTTTTACTGGACTGCTCTGTGCACTCACACCAGAACATGAAACACAAGTATACTTAAAAATGTATTTTGAGTGAGATGATGTCTTGTTTACAAGAAACCAGGTTTCTAAATTGTCTTTCTGCATGATAAAGACTTAAGAAAGTCGGGTTAATATGAGGCCTCATCGCACACAGAGAAGCATCAATCTAGTCTCTACAAATCCACAGCTAAATATTTGACTATTTTTAAAAATCCAGGCGCAAATCAGGAAGCATGATTACATGATTATATCACTAAAACACTTGCAATCAGTGAGCCGTGTTTCCGAAATAAGGTCGGGGGGGAGAAATCTGATTACTGCATACGCACACTGACTTCACATGAAGCAGGTTACTACAGCACTGTGCACTGATTTCTCAGAGTAACCTGGTTTCTTGCATGTAAATGTGCTGACTTTTGTCCCACAATGCAACACACAGAAGGAGCATGGAGCAGCTGCTCACATATCAACAACAAAAAAAAAGTGGAATAATACCAACGCAACAGCTCGGAAAACAAACTGGTAAATCCTGCAAAAAGTATTTTCAACAAGCGCACAGTCTGTGATCAAATAAGGTAAACTTAATTAATGCCATGCAAGTCTCACGGCAGCAGAGCAGGTGCACAGATAAGTACAAGAATACCAGGTATAAAAAAAAAAAAAAAAAAAAAAAAAAAAAAAGAATACCAGGTATATTATGAACATGTACTAAATACAAATGAAGCACAAATAATCGCTCCATTTGTCATTTACCTCAACTGGATCAGTGTTACCCTTCAACTGTACAGGCCTAAGGGGTCGCCAAGTCATTGCAAACCCCCCGAGCAGGCCAAAAACATTTTCTTTAAAGCCAAAAAGTCAAAAGTCAAGCCACATATCCATAACAGTGTTTCCCCTTGGTTTATTCTGCGCTGCTGTAAGTCCATGAACGAGGCAGATGTTTGTGGTTAGTTCACGTCTGTATTAACAGCAGGACAGTCGAGCATCTGTTATCTAAACTGAGTCTGTGACAGGTGATGTGAAGATAATCTTATATGACAGATATAAAGAGGTTCAGAAGTAAACAACACGCTAACGTGCTCCTGGAGTCAGTATTTTTGTGTTTTTAGCTGAGCTACATTCAGTTTAAACAGATGTTTTCCCTCGTTGTTCTCCATAAAGTTTGCTGGAAGTGATGTTAATTTCGGAGTGAGCGCTGCTCCAGACTCAGGTTAAAAAATAACCTTTTGAATGCTACCTTGCTTGTCAGACAAAGCGGTCATATGGTAACTTCGGAGGCAATTTGGCCTCGTGTGCTCCGATTAATTCAGCATGCCGTTAACACACCAGTGATAATGCTGTGTTAATGAAAACTAAACTCCTGGCATTTTCTCCTGGAGTTCTTCACCACTGCTCTGGAGGAAGGAAATAACAAAGGTAACAGTTGAACCTTTAAGATGTACAAGTGATACATTTTCTTATTAAGATCATCTGAGAACAGAATTTGGTTTGGCGTCAGGTGGTAAAACGACCGCCAAACTATAACAAAGGGGAACTAAAGGGGAAACACTGTTTTGGTGCATCTACTGGCCGTCCTCACCAAACTCAACTTGAATTTTGTTCAGTTTTAACCCACAAACTCACACTGTAAACCAGTAGGAACACCGGAAATGCATGCATCATTATTCTAGCCATCACAGCGGTTTGAACTAGACGCCAAGCAGCAGCATTGTCAAAATACATGAAACAGTTTGTATGATGACACTGCATCCAAAATAGCCATTTTTACTCAGAGATCATGCTACAGGGCCGCTACGAAGTTCTTTCTTCACACCGCCTCTGTATTTTTACACAAAACCAAACAACTGTGGCAGCATGCCTGAAATGTCATACTGTCAGCCTCTGGAGTGACACATAACATACATGTCAGCAGCGCTTTTTAAACAATAACAATGGTATTAACGTGGCAATAACAAACATTTCTCATCTCTGTTATATGGCAGTTGATCTCGTCCTCTGCTCAGAGTGTAAGAAGCTCCCGGACCTCATTGTTTTCCCAATTTGAGAACATTTTCAGCCACTGTTCTTCTTTGAATTAGCCGCTAACTGCTACCACCTGCTTCTTAAATGGGTCACACACCTAACACGTCCACCAATGATCCCGTTCTACTGGCTGTCCCTTTGATACAGAGGTCGTTGTTACTACCTCTGATGATGCCTTTAAGGGCGAGACAACTCAGTTTCCATATTCCACGATTGTACCTTTAATGCAGAACAGCAAGGCGGCATAACGATGTGAAATTCCCACCTTGAAGAGGCAGTGTAAACGGGGCTACTGTGACTCCTACATGGCTGAAGACTTCATGCATGTGTTTTCTGTTTTGGTGCATCTACAGGCCACCCTCACCAAACTCTAGTTGAATTTTGTTTCATTTTAACCCACATATTCACACCGTAAACCAGCAGGAACACTGCAAATGCAGATGTCGTTATTTTAGTCACACTGGTTTGGACAAGACAACAAGCTGCAGCATCGCTCTCAAACAAAATGCTTGATACAGTATTAATTTAAACCTCTAAATGATGACATTGCATCCTTTTCTTAAATCACACAAGGTCCTCCTTGTTTTCCCAATTTGCTGACATTTTATGGCCGCTGTTCTTCTTTGAGTTAGCTGCTAACTGCTATCAAGTGCTTTTTAAATGTCCTGCCAGTGGGTCATATACATAACACATCATCAAAACATCCTGCTGGCTGTCTCTTTTATACAGAGGTTGTTGTTACTACCTCTGATGGCGCCTTTAAGGGCAAGACAACTCCATCTCCACATTCCAAGACTGTTCCTTTAATACAGAACGGCATAACGGCAGGAAATTCCTGTCTTGAAAAGGCAGTGTAAACCCGCAAATTCACACTGTAAACCAGTAGGAACACTGGATATGCAGACGTCATTATTTTAGTCATCACTCTGGTTTGGACAAGACTACAAACTGCTGCATCACTCTCAAATAAAAAGCTTAAAATAGTATTAATTGCTTTTAATCACACACAACATTAGTGCATAGTGTGTACTTTACAGCATCAGTAAGCAGTATGGAAATGGGACGCACAGCGTTAGTCATGACCTTTCAGACGCAGCACAGTCCTGGATATCCAACCATCCAGAAACACACCATCTCTCATTGGAACAAAGCTGGTAATAATATCAAAAACAATTACTTTAAATCATAAGTAGATTCTTAACCCGCCTTTCCCTGCATGTCATCCAATGCCAGGAGCTGTCACAGGTAACTTGAACCAATCAGACGCCTCGCCTGCAAGCTCCAGTTACAACTCCTCTCCTTTATTACTCCTCCAATCACTCCCACTGCTCTGAACCTCACCATAAAAGAGCACTGCTTTCTCTTTGCTTTACATGCACACACACATATATAATAAAAATAAACTCCCTGTATAGATGTACCCATGTGAAACTTTAAAAAAAGAGGCCTTAATGAAGTGTTAACACTGTGAATGTGTAAGAAGCAGGAGTATCCATGGTTACAGCCTTTCAAAGGACTTTACTACTGGCATTGGAAATCTTTCAAGTCAAGTAGCTGCGGCCTTTGTTTCAAGTTAAATGTCCGACTTCTCAATACCAGAAACGTTTTTTTACTCCAGAAACAGAATAAATGTAAGAATTAAATGCTCAGCTCAAGTGTATTCAGGACATAAATCCACTTTAGAGTTTTTCCTCCAGAAGCTGCGAAACACTCTGATCGATGACGATCTGCTTTAAGAAATAAATAACGACCCCTGCAAAATGATAACTGGAGCAGAACTGTCTGAAAGCGAACCAAAACAACTTGTCTCCACCTGACAAGTCAGTAAAAACTGGTGTCATGATGCAACAGAGAGCAAGTGGGGCAGAGTGAGAAAAGAATCAATGAATCCATTCTTCTTCAAGGGCCAAAAACACAGCTATCAAGGATAAAGGTAGTCGATTCAGATGTTATAGTGGAGAGAGAGACCTTGATGCTGAATGCGAATGTGCAAGCAGGAGAGTAGAAAAGCTGCAGTCAAATTCATGAATGCATCCCCGTCTATTCTGCAGTTATTTCTTATTTTTCCTAATCATTCCTGATTTGCATTTACATCCGTCAACTCCAGAGTGCCGCCTGTTCCTCCTCCTCCGATAAACACTGGCTGTTTTCTGGAGCAAAACAGGGTGTTATTAAAACGTGTTCTTATTCACAACATGGATGCTGGAGACAGACTGCGCTCCATATTCAAAGCTCAACTCCAAATTAAATCCTTCCGCTGGTTAGCAGGCAGCTTTTACTTACAGTTTCCCTCCCTGTCACAGGAAATAAAACTTCCATCCGCAGGCCTCAAACTGTGACCATGAAATGACCTCCAGGCTCCATCCTGACCACGAGACATTTTCTCACTCGTGCTAGTAAACACTCGCGCAGTTATCTAATTATTCCTGATAAATACTCGCTCTCTTAGCGGCTTAAAGTTCACGGCGAGTTTATTTCAGGGCATAACAAATGTTGACACAGCCTCAGAGTGGGCTTCGTTTGAGGCAAGATCATCATTAAATCTCTCCTGTGTGGCTGTAGGACCAATTTGGAGGAAAGCAGCGGTTCATATGTGTGCGGGAGAAAAAAGTAAAGGTCACATTTTGCAGCTTAAAAAAGAGGAATAAATCAGTACAGTGTATAGTGATTAAAAACATCGCCCGTGCAGTGCTGACTGGGCTTTCTGTCTCTCTTTTTCCCTGCCACCCCTCCCCCCCACCTCCAAACCAAAAACAGCATCAAAGCAATCAAAATGGTAATGTTAGGCATGAATGGGGCCCATCCCCCCCTCCTCCTCCTCCTCCTCTTCCTCCTCCTCTTCCACCACCACCACCACCTCCTCCTCCTGCACGAAACTCTGCAGACTTTTTTCCTCTCCATGTTAGAGGGGGGAAATAACCACCCCCCTTTCCTCTCTCAAAATGGAAGCTTCCACTACCAAACTGACAGAAGAAGAGGAAAGAACACACTACAACACAAACAAGGATGTAGATTCAGGATTCAGCACCAGCTTTATGGCTACAGGCTGCATGCTGTGGGTTGCTATGTTGCTTTTTTTTAAATGCAGGGAGTTTAATGACTGCAACAAATCAGGTGCTGGGAAAATTCCTCAGGAAGTGGGATTGATTCATCAAGCAGATGGGGCCTAGATGTTACAGGAAAAAAACTGGGATATAGACATATATATATATAAAGAAAGCATGTTTTGCTTGTCTTCTTGCTAATGTGGGGAAGTTGTGTGCGCTGCTGTCGGGGCTGGGACCGACCGGCGGGGCGGTGCAAGCAGCAGCCGGGAGAGGAGAGGAGCTGGCCGCGGTGCTGAACACACTGCTCTCCTCTCAGCATCATCCAGGCCTGCTGCTGTGCCTCCCATCACAGCTTTAAAGTTCATATAGGACATGGTTTGGTAGCTATAAAAGATAGTAAGGTGGAAAAAAGTGAAAGCGTGATCGTGAGCGAATCAAATGCACCGCTTTTGGTCATGTGACCCGAGAAGAAATAATACCAGCAGACTAAGTATAAAGTAACAAAACCAGGGTGTAAAAAGCGTCAAAAAGAAGCTTCACAAATATATTAACGGCTCGTTTAAGCGACAAAACTTCCACAATAAAGCTCCTTAAAAAAGTGAGAGCCGGATAGTTGAGCCAGCTGCTCCTTTATTAGCCTCTTACTCTCCAGAAACATGTCGACCTACTCAAAATGGACGCTAATTTTTTTTTTTTTTCTACACAACTTTGAGTGCCGAGACAAGACACAGTGCAACACAATAAAACACAGCCTCACTTTTACAATCCACCATGTTTGTTGTGGCTAGTTGTGCCCGAGCAGAGCAGCAGCTGCCACACTCCAACATTAAAATGGTGACAAAACAAAACCCTGAAAAGACGAAACATATCGGGGCTTACTTGTTTATCGCTCAGGGCTGTTATTCTCCTGTCGTGCAGCTGTCTCTTAAGCTCTCCATCCTACACACATTCAACACAAAACACCACGTTAATTTCCACACGAATTGAACTTCACACTCACATATATTTGAAGCTAAAGCAGTAAAACGGGGCAGGCTAACTCGTTAGCTAACCGAGCACAAGAAGAGATTTATGCTGATAAAGTTTCTCGCACACTCCCCATATTCGCCTCGTATGGCTGAGAGGGAGCTCCCGGGGAATATATATATTTATATACACATACATAACGGTTTACCTGTGGGTCCTGCTTCATCTGTGCAACTAGTTTAGTACAAACGACGGAGCAGCGAAATGGGGGATTTACAAAAAAAAGTGTCTCAAGTTTAAAGGGAGGAACAAAGCGGTGATGATAGCCACAGCAGCGACTCCTCATAAATATTCAGGTCGCGTCCTGATCGCCACCACCGCATTATCACTCCAAATTCTTGTTGCTCGGCCGAAAACACCGATGACAATTAGCTCAAAAGTACTGTGGAAAAAGTGCACTTAATCAGACTTGAAAGTGGACGTTGTGTCGACATTACAAGCGACATGTCGCATAGTTATCCCCTCGGAGTGTTAACCTCTCATCCCTTCAGATTTTCCTCCCCTCCTGCTCTCACTTGCTCATAACACCAATAAGGGTAAGAATAACACGATGTTTCATTTACCTGATGACATTGGATTTCTACTTTCAACGCCTCTTGCAGGCCTTGTAGTTCCATGTTCCGACCAGAAAAGCACTTTTCTCCCACTTTCGACGCGGCCGACACGAAGTTTAAGTGAATTAAAGATTTTTTTAAAGCGACAATAACAATTGAAAGAAGAACTACTCAGGCTGCAAAGAGCAAGTTCTCGCTTCTTTTTACAGGCTAGGACTCATCACCCACTTTCCGCCCGTCTTCAAAAGTGCTCCAAACCCGGCGGAAAGAGCTCAGGCCCCGGATGGGTCCTCTCCAGATTAACGGCCGAGCGTCGAGGGGTCCGACGGGGAAGCGGGTTAGCTTTTCTTTCGATAATTTTAAGTTGAAAAACGGGGACTATATTTTGTCCGAGTCCGCGGCTTGATTTCACTTTGCCTGGGGAAAAGTTGCGCTTCGGCTGTCAATGGTGATTCTGAAGTTCCCGGATGGAGCAGAGAGACATGCGCAGTGAGCCGGGGGGGAGCTACAACTACTTCAAGGAGTATTTATAATAATAAATAAATAATACATTTATTTATCCAGCACTTATTTTTAAACAGATGTCACAGAGTGCTTCACAAGACAATAACAGATAAATGAAGCAAAAGTAAAAACAATAAAACAACTAATACAACAGAACGTCACAAAACAGTATATTTCTGTTTTAAAAAACATGTTTTGACACCTGTACTGACCCTTAAATACAAAACTACACATAAATAATGTTGCTATAGATCTATAAAATAAATTAAAGCATTAATAACTACTTAATTATTCTTTTATAGTAAAAGGAGCCCCCAAAAAAATCAAAATAATCTATAATACTGGATTTTAGCCTAATTATTGATGCATTAATGTTTTCATCACTTTAATGTTGCAGCTGGCAAAGCTAGAAGTCACTTTAATTACTTTATATGCTGCTGGGAAGATTAAATTATAATAAGACACAGCAATTTCCTAGTTTATTTCTATTTTTTTATTCATAGTCTGAACCTTTTAAGTAACTAAAGCCTACAAATACTTATAAGATAAGATAAGATACACCTTTATTGATGCCATAATTGAGAAATTCCAGTGTTACAGCAGTCAATAGGAAAGAGTCAGATTAAAGATTTCAAAATTTAAACTTAAAAACTTAAAACTTAAAAAACTAGGCATGCAAAATAACTACAAAAATACAAGAAATGGCAATAAATAACAATAATAATAATAATAATAATGGATAAAAAGTAGAATATTTGCCTCTAAAATGTAGTGGAGTAGCCGTTTTAAGTAGCAGAAATACATGGAAATACTCAAGTTTAGTACAAATACCTTAAAACTGTACTGAAATACAGCACGTGAGAACTTATTTCACATCTGATAATCATACAACCCTAAAAGACAAGCTCATAACTTTTACAAAACAAATTTAATTTTACATATTTAACTTATACAATGCTTTAGACTGCCCCTGTTTCAGTGGTGTAAAGTAAATAAGTACATTATTAATTTAAACCACTGTAATTTTAAGATACTTTACCTTTTCTGCTACTGAATACTTGCTGTGTGCCGTACACTTCTACTCCACTACATCTAAGAGGGAAATATTGTACTGTAACTCCACTATATTATAATAGAAAATATAATCAGTGAATAAATGATAATGTATTATTGTGGATAAAGGTAATCTTTAGACACAGTCCTCTAAAATCCAGCTTGACATGTCTGATAAAACTTTATGACCTCCATTAAAAATTGCAATAAATTCGTGTGGGTTTGAATAATGTTTGTAATGAATGAGCTGCTGCTTGTTAAAATGCACAACCAAAATGGGTCATGATGCTGCAAGTATTTCCATTTTACCTTTTACATCTTCATCTTTTAAATCTTTTTGACTCTTATCTGTGGCCCAAGTGTCTGTGAAGTCATTTCCAAGGGCCAGGGACATTATTATTCCAAACCTTAAATTGTGATTAATAACACTGATCTTCTTGATTAATCATTTGGTTTAGACCAGAGGTTGGCAGCTTCTCATATGAAAAACAAAATCTGTCTGGAGCCACAAAACATATTCGCGCCTATAATGAAAGAAACACAGCTGGTTAAGTCTAAATTAGCCTATCAACTTAACTAAGAGGTCTAAATGAGCATTCGTCAATATGTTTTACAATGAGTGGCTCTAGACTCGACTATTTATGATTATTTGGTACTTTAACTTTGTAGCACTGGCGGTAAAAGCCAACGTATTAGTCCACACACCAGTGAATTCTCTATTTTTTCCTGAAACTTTTCATTTTATGGATTTTTGAATACACAGCTAGCCTAGAAACTCGAGACTAGACAACACTATAAAGGTTTATCAAAATTTAGAGGAAAAGGTGCCAGATCGTAGACGTGTCATGCACATTTTAGTCGGTTGTCTGGTTTGGCTAAGACTCGACATGAATGACACCCCAGATTTAGGCCAAAATGACTGGCCTGATTCCAGCTGCCAACACTGCCATCACTGGGCCGTACACAAGAATGACCTGGGCCAGTATCAGCTCAAACTCAGCATGCCGGATGTCATTAGCCAAGCCGCATCTGGTTGCCCGACTCTGCTAAGACTTGGCATGAATGACGCCCCAGAATCGGGCCAAATCGGCTGGCCCAATTCCAGCTGCTGACACTACCATCACTGGGCCGTACACAAGAATGACCTGGCCCAGCATCGGCCCAATCTCGGCAAGCCGGATGAAACTACTTGGGCCACATCCGGTTGCCCAATTTGGCTAAGACTCTGCAAAGATGACGCCCCAAAATCAGCTGGCCAGATTCCAGCTGCCGACACTACCATTACTGGGGTTATATCTTCTTTTATTCAGTGTACAGGCTACACATTTTTACAAATGGAGAATGTGAGAGTCACAACAATAAATGAAAATTTAAATCTTAAAATACCCATTATTCATTTTGATATAATTTTTTGTTGAAGCCACAGGGAGCTGCTGGAGAGAGGCTGAAGAGCCACATGTGGCTCCGGAGCTCCAGGTTGCCCTGGTTTAGACTATAGACCTAAAATGTCATTAAATAGTGCAAAACACACATTTTGTGTCCATTTTTAACCCACAATGTACGCACCTACTCATTTAATTCATGCTACAAACTTCTTATCTAAGTTCATATTTATCTTGAAGTAGTTTCAGAAGTAATTTGCTTGTAAATAACAGAGCTGTGGTTAGACATCTAACAATATTCATGTACAACATTAACAAGAAGAGCAAACATGGCAGCAGCATCCACAGCTACAATCACAACTAAGTGAGACAGACAAGGAGAGTGTGGGGGATTACAGAATATAAAATATGTCGATACACATGAAGCCTCCAACCAAATCTGCTCAGTTGTAGTTTCTGTGCCTCTTCAAACACAAAGAGGCCAAATGTGGCAGTTTGTTCTCAGAAATCCAGCCTCTTCTTCCCCATGTCTGTCAGCCTGACCCCCGCCACCTCCTCCTCCTGCTACCCCTCCTCCTCCCGCCCCTTTGGACACAAGACGTGTCGCGATTGGTCCAAGCTGCTGGTTCGGTGCGCGAGGGACGAGTGGGGGCGGGAGGGATGAGCCAATCAGGAGTTGCGGACCTTGAGTGACAGCGCCGGGAGCCAATTAGCAGTAAAAGGTGGGCGGGGGCTGCACGCTGGAGTATGTGATCGGAGAGTTGATGAAGAGCAGAGATGGCAGTTAGTGATTGAATTTATTGTGAACTCGACAACTTCACCGCAGTTTTAAGTACATATTAGCACAATATGAATATAAATTGGCGGCTGTGTGTGTGTTTTTGAGTGTTGTGAGTGAAGATACAGGCCGACATGGTGACGGGTGAATCAGAGAGTAGCACCATGGACAGAGGCAGCCGCTCGGGGGACATTACAATTCTTTCGATGCTGCTATGGAGCTATTTATTCATGTCGGCGGTCCCTCCAGCCCTCAGCCACACTCCATTTTGTTTATTAATACAACACTTAAACCCTAGGGGGGATTCCTCATGCCGGCATCCATAAACATAGGCCTTAATTCTCCATTAAACCTTGCAGTAAAGTTATAGTTTGTAGTCAGCTTGCAGCGTTGACAGAAAGTAGTCCCTCCCTCCCCCTCCTCCCTCCCTCCGGTGCCTGCCCGCCCGCCTGCCCGCTGTAACCCTCCCCCACCCCGGCCAGGTCTGCTGCTACATCAGCTGCTACTTTTCATTTCACGGCTCAGCGGTGAAACTCTTGAAGTCCTCTCTGTGGTGGCTTTCGATTCCAAGCTGCTCCGAGTTTTAAGCTCTGCTCGCTCTGAATGGACACAGACTTTAGATTTACTGCTGTTGCTGTTTGTGGGTTTTATTATCTTTTGGCTGGATGTGTGCAGGGCCATAGCCAGAAATGGAAAATACTTCGGTACTCCCCCAGGGCCCCCTCCACCCCCTGTGTTCTCAAAATCATTTGCATCACACGTTCTGTTTAATTATATGATTAAATGTTATTTTCAAGCCTTTGTCAGAATCCCAAGAGTACTCAATTAATTAGTTTTAGCTAGGTGAATATATGTTTACTTCCAGTGATGGAAAGTAGGCTACGTTCCCAAAGTACTGCTCTTTGGTACAGTTTTATATTACTTGTACTTTACTTGAGTATTTCCATATTCTACTACATAATACAAAATATAATCAAGACATAAATTATGATGTATTCTTATGTTTGGATAAAACTTTATTGATCTCTTGGGGAAATTCACAATCTACCCAGCAGTATATGAAGTAATTAATATTAGCCCCACCTTTACCAACATTAAAGTGACAACAAAAGTTATAATCCAACAATACCTCTGTACCTCTACTGCTGATACTATATAAAGATAAGAATACTTCTGTACTTTGACTGATGATAGTTGTGTACTATTAGTACTGCTGATACTTTTACTACATGAAGCTAAGAATACTTCTCTAATTTTACTGTTGAATACTTGTGTACTTTTATTGTTGATACTTTTACTACATGACGCTAAGAATACTACGTCACAAACTAATAAACTTCTGAATGGTGGCTGGGGACGAAATGGGGCCTGTCAAATAGAGGTTGTAAGTAATGTTTGATGGGTCTATAATGAATTGGTACCACAAACAATAATGCAAGTGCTAATGTTAGCTTGCTAGCTAACATTACCATTTGCTAGCTAGCTAACTTGCTCCTAGCTACAACAACACATCTTGATCAGCACTAGGGTTGGGACTCGTTAGGATTTTAACGATTCCGATTCCTTACCGATTCCTTCTTAACGGTCCGATTACTTACCGATTCCTCTTACCGATTCCTACATTATATTCATTATACTTGCTATACTTATAATAAACACAAATGCAATCATACAAATACAAAAACGTTATTCTAACTGTTGCACAGTACAATTAGATGAAAATACACATTTGTGTGTGGTGTGTATTTCAGACTTAGAGCTTGTATCATCTCCCTGAGAATATATAACAACAAAAAGTGATGATTTCTTTGATTTCTACAGTAACACTATTACCTCAAATTAACCACAGCAATGTAATAAAAAATACTTATATGCATTCATGCTTGGGCACTGTTATTTACGTGACAACAGAACACACACACATTGGCTGTTTGTTTCTATCTCTCCCCTCGCTGGAAGCGGACCTCCCGCCGCCCACCTCCGCCTTATTAGACGCTGAAAATTAAATAAAAGAGGGAGACAGGTGTCTCCTATTTTATCTTATTTTGTTATATTTCTCCCGCTCCCCTCGCTGGAAGCGTCGAACCTCCCACCGCCCGCTCCCGCTGCCCGCTCCCGTCTCAAACACGGAGGTCCCCCTCTCCGGAGCACCCATGACACATGCCCGGCCTGTTAAATAGCCTGTAACCATGACAACTGTGTGACACAAACTCAGTGCTTTAGTGATTAGATAATGTTGGGCTCGGTCGGGTTCAGACAGAAATATGCGGCCCGTGCCGCACTCTAATGGAAATGCACATGACTTTTTTTTTTCCAATCTAGGAACCATTTGCAGGAACCGTTACGCCAAATGTGATGGAACCAGTTCCAGAACCGGAACTTTGGACCCTGTTCCAAAAAAGAACTGGATCCGGATCCCAACCCTAATCAGCACTGACATTATGGCTGGATTTTCCCATACCCAAACAGTCAAAAAGTTGAGTGTGGAATGATGGACACTTCTCACGGCATGTGTTTTTTGGAAAAGGGTCCTATGTTCCCCCCTGAAAAGCAAAAGAAGAACGCACTTACCTCATGTGATCGCATGATTCAGTGCCCAAAGGCGCAGACAACACTCCCCAGGAGTCACATAAAGGGCTCGTTTTCTCCAATATAAATGTCGAATAGGCTATGCATGAATGGGACAGACACTGTCAACATTACGAAGGCATCAAGCTTCTCCATTCATTCACGTAAAATATAAAACCGGCAATTACAGCCTAGATTAACCTACATTATAGTATTTGGATATGCGCGTCACATGGGCTATACCTAACATGCAACATTAAACTATGCAGGAAAATGCTGAATTAAATCAGGAAAGCCCTGCATAGGCTATTTGTGCGGAATAATAGTGGAGAAAATGAGCCCTTTCTGAATATATGTGATGCTTGGGGAGCGTTCTCTACGCCTTTGGGCATTGAATCACGCGATCACATGAGGTAAGTGCGTTTTTCTTTCGCGTTTTGGGGATAACATCAGACCCGGGTAACATAGGACCCTTTTTCGGAAGAAGCGAATATAGCCCCTACATTATGGGGGAACACAGGACCCATGGAACATAGGTACGGTCCCGTTCTGAATTGGTACCACAAACAATAATGTGAGTGCTAACATTAGCTTGCTAGCTAATGTTACCATTTACTGGCTAGCTAACTTGCTCCTAGCTTCAACAGCTGATTTTCCCGTTCTATGCAGTATACCACTGGCGCACTTAAAACAGTCTAAAAGTTGAGTGTGGAATGACAGACACTCCTCAACCTCAGCCGTTGCCATCTTTGGCACGAAGCACAAGGTGCATCACAAACTAATCAACTTTTGACACAGCGGCTGGGGACAAAAAGGAGCCTGTTATATGTTTTTTGCACTAAATAATACTGTTGTTGAATAAAAGCTGTCTGTTTGTTGGGTCTGTGATGATTTGGTACCGAAAACAGTAATGCAGTAGGAACATGGCTGTGCGCAATTTGAGAACTAAAGCTGTCACATTAATATTATGCAGTGAAAAGTATTTCCCTGTAGTGGAGGAGAAATATAAAATGACAGAAAACAGAAACACTCAAATTGTGTACAGGTAACAAGACAGAAATGGTAGTTAATTTCACCCTACACTACAAGAAAAGCCCCAACTGATTAATAACGTGTTACTAAACCTTGCAGAAGAAGCAAGGAGACAAAATAATCTCACCTCAAGGTACATTTAGTGGCTGTTCTGGAGCTTTCAGTCATATAACATGATCTTCATCATCATCATCATCATATTACAACTTCCAACAAAAGTCCTTAAAGTGCTCAAGAAATTAAATTTGAACATCTACTATTGGGCAAACTCCATCTGCTGATGAAGATCATGTGTGATGACTGAAAGGAACAGAACAGCTACTAAATGTACCTTGTGGTGAGACAGGAAATCTCTCCAACCCAGCTTTAACTCCCACTACTTCAATTATCATCATTTAAAGTAGAGTCAGAGGAAGACATGCAGCAACTCAAACAGATTTCCTATCAGCTGGACGTTAGTTTTATTTTATAGTGTACCTCGGGCCAGGCCTGGACCGGCCATCTGTCAATACTGGCAGAACCCAGTGAAGCCTGGCCGGTCCTGGGCCCAGCCTGGGTCGTCACTCACAGGAAATGTTTAACGAGGAATATTTGGAAAACAAACAGCGTACAGCAGGCTGCTCCACTGGCTGAACAAACAGAATTACAGAGCTTTTATTTTGGTGGTTTATGAGGGAGGCGTTTGTTGGCTCAAAGTGTAGAAGCACGGATGTCCCTGAATGCAGCACCACGAAACGCAGTGAACTTGGAACAAACAACAGGCCAATTATATGTAATCATTTCTATTTTATGTATCACATGTGTGACCTCCAGAGGCGAGTTCATTATTTCAGCTGTTTGCAAATAATTAATACTTTTTAAAATTGTAAAATCTTCTCATGAGCTCTGCTTTCTAGTATATATTCATGTTACACAGAAAACAGCAAACAGCTCTGAGGGGAATTCATGAATACTGATGGAGACCTTATGTAGAGGAAGTACTCAGTCACTTTACTGAAGTAAAAAGTACAACAAAGTAAAAATACTGAACTCAGGTTAAAGGTTTTGTGCAGAAAACACAACACAAACAGAAAAGAGTTGCAAAAATGTAAAAAGAAATAAAAAATAGACGATATACAAGATTACAAAACATTCCAAAGTTCATCAATAACTTGTGTCTTTTGGAAAAACAATAACTAAATAACTTCAATCTGGATGCAATGTTAGCATTCTTTAGCAAATATTACAGCATGCTAAAACTGAGATGTGAATATGATATATACACTTGCTAAACACTTTAAACGTTGGTTTTACTTACATTACTCTCAGTACTCGGATACACAAATAGATATACTGTTACTAAAAATTGTTAGCATGTCAGTGTTAGCATTAAACACAAAACAGACATTTCATTATCCTTTTGCAAATGCTAGCATGCTAACACTTGACATTCAGATGGTGAACAGGCTATCTGTTAGACATTTTTATTACATAACTTTTACTTATATTACTTTCAGTACTCGGATACACAAATAGATATACTGTTACTAAGAAATGTTAGCATGTCAGTGTTAGCATAATGTTAGCATGTCAGTGTTAGCATTAAACACAAAACAGACATTTCATTATCCTTTTGCAAATGCTAGCATGCTAATACTTGACATTCAGATGGTGAACACCTTACAGGCTATCTGTTAGACATTTTTATTACATAACTTTTACTTATATTACTCTCAGTACTCAGATACACAAATAGATATTGTTACTAAGAAATGTTAGCATGTCAGTGTTAGCATTAATGTTAGCATGTCAGTAACACAAAACAGACATTCCATTATCCTCTTGCAAATGTTAGCATGCTAACACTTGACATTCAGGTATAGACAGGCTATCTGTTAGACACTTTTATTACATAACTTTTACTTATATTACTCAGAGCAGTAGGACACATAGCATCACTATATTTTGATAGTACACAACAGCATAATTTCCAGCACATTCACATAAAGTATCAGCAGTAAAAGTACACAGGTAGTTAGTGTTCAGTGAGTGTAGTAAGTACGTTGTGAGTGCCAGTCCTCTGGTTCTTCTTTAACTCTACACATCAGTGTAAATAATCCAGTTTGTGTTAATATTAAGAAGAAATCACATCTTGTAGACGAGCAGCATGTAGTGAGCGATGACGAGCCGGAGGGTTACAGATTAGAAGGTTTTTCATTATTTGTCCTGAACATCTTCTGTTCTGCTCTTCAGTATAATTAAAGCACACAGCCTGGAAGATAAATGAATGTGATGAAGTAATATTTTAAACTCAGCCATTAACCTCCTCAGTATTTCACCACAGCGCTTCATTCACCTGCTGCTTCAGATACCTGCTTCCCACAGTGTATTTGTAACATGAATATGAATGTGTGTGTGTGTGTGTGTGTGTGTGTGTGGTACAAGCAGCAGCAGCGACGGCGGGGCTGACAGTTAAATGTGGCCTAATATCAGCAGAGACACTCCGTCACTGAAGTGGTGCACTGACATTTTTATTTGGTCTTCCAAATGGATGGTTGGCAAACAGCGTCGCACCATGCAGACGGAGCAGGAGCCAAGAACATATCCTTCACTGCTGATGAAAAGATACTCTGACATTTGTAAGGATTGTGTCTTTGGGCTTATGAGAGGTTTGACATAAATGTCAGCCAAGTGCAGCCAGAAAGCTGGCAGCAGAGAAAACACTGCATTCAACAACACAGGCCTGCTATCAGTCTGTATCATACTGCACTGTGCTTTAAAAACACAGCCACAAAGACTAATTACACAGCACATATATTGAGATACTGAGCAGCGCTGCAGTGTAACACGCAGGGACACATTAACAGGGACACCGAACTGTATGTATGAAGTGGAAGTACTATTCTGAGGTAAAAGTACTAATACCACAATGTAGAAATACTCAGTTACAAGTCCTGCATGCAAAAGTACAGAAGTATCTGCATCAAATAATAATTTAAGTATGTAAAGTAAAAGTACTCATTATGCTGCAGCTGATAAAGGTGGAGCTGCTGGGTCAATTTATATTTTATATTAAAGGGACAGTTCACCCCAAAATCAAAAATACATATTTTCCCTCTTACATGTAGGGCTGTTTATCAGTCTAGATAGTTTTGGTGTGAGTTGCTTAGTGTTGGAGATAACAGCCGTAGAGATGTCTGCCTTCTCTCCACTATAATGGAACTAGATGGCACTCAGCTTGTGGTGCTCAAAGCACCAAAACAATACATTTGAAAAACTCAACAGCAATGTCTCTTTCCAGAAATCATGACCTGGTTACTCAAGATAATCCACCGACCTTGTTGTGAGCAGTTTCATGTAGGAACTATATTGTTTCCATCAAACTACACTCGCTGTTAGGGACCAAGCAGTGAGGCAACAAGGACAAAGGAGTTGTTTTTTACTCCAAAAAATGCATGAAGAAAATTACAAACCAAGAAATGAATGGATGGCAACTACAACTAAACACAAAGCAAAACTTACTAAACCCAACACCCCTCCCATTGCTAACTCAAAGAAACAGATGATTAATATCAAACAATTTTCCTGTGTTACTCTACAATGCTACACTATACACACTTAAATAAACAATTGAAGGTCAAAAGCAAATAAACAGATTCTAAATTAAACCAACCGTGTGATGCGAGTTGTTCAGGTGTGGTTGACCATAAATGAAAGTACCCTGTGTAGATAACAAACAGATGAGTTTAAAGAGTGCGGATTGGGAAAACATTACCATGTGTGGTTGTGACCATCACACCCGCCAACTGACACACTGTGCAGAAGGAAATGTGCATCTACTCATGGACGAGAGGCTCGTGCTTGTGACAGAGCAAGATGTGAACATTAATGGCCTAGAAAAACGCAAGGTCGGGTGCTAGGCTACTTTTGTGCCTTTTTTTTGAGCCAGCTTTCAAGAACGTGGTGGTAGGTTGCATCTGAGGTTGCTAAGCAACTTTAACAAGTACTGTGTCTTGGCCTATTTACCTGCAATCCTGAGTGCAGAGCTCATCTTCTTCCAGGAGCAGTTTATAAATGTGTAGGCCTATCATCCGTGGGACAGACGTAAAGCTCTTGGTAGCCCTGCACTAACATGATCAACTTTTCCGTATTTATCAAACTGAATATTTACAATGGAAGGGAAAGATATCTGTCGGCTGTGATTGGTTGTTCCTCGTCACATGACATGCAGTGCACACTCATGAGTTTAAAGTCATTGTTTTCAATGAGGACACGTGACAGGCGCGATCAAATATCAGAGCAACGCTGTCGCAGTGCGTATATGTTCCCGGGCGCCTATTTTTCAGGGCGTGACAAATGCGCGTCCTCATTGAAAACAATTAATTTGAGCGCGCAAAAAACGCTGCATGTGTACAGTCCCTAATGGTGTTTTCTATGGCTGAGGGGTGTCAGCTTACTCAGCGGTGCTATGTGAGCTAGCAGAAGATGCACTCTTCCTTCTGCACAGTCATACAGTTGGCAGGTGTATTTCGTTAGAAAGAAACATGAAACTGCTCACAAGAAGTTCTATGGATTACCTTGAGTAACCAGGTCATAATTTCTGGAAAGAGACACTGCTGTTGAGTTTTTCAAATGTTCTGATACCAAAACGATCTAGATCAATAACTAGCACAGGTAATACAAAAAATATGGGTTTGATTTTGAGGTGAACTGTCCCTTTAATAATCAGCATCTGCAAACAAAGAAACAAAGTATAAAATAGCCTAAAATGGAAATACTCAAGTAGAGTGCTAGTACCTCAAAATCGTACTAAAATAAAGTGCTTATTTCCAGAGGTGGGACCAAGTCATTGTTTTGCACGTGTCAAGGAAGTCTTTGCTCCCAAGTCCTGAGTCAAGCCCCAAGTCCTAAACTTTGAGAGTTATGGTGTAAGCTAAGCATTAGAGAACTACGTTGATACAGATACAGGAAATTAATCTAAAGTGTCTCGGTTATCGACAGTCTGGTAAAGATATTAATTAAAATGAAAATACTCACCAGTACAAGTACCATTAAGTACAGCATCTGAGTAAAACACTCTCCCACGGTTTTATCTTAATCAAAGCTGAGGTTGAAAATCTGCTTGTGTCAAAATTAAGAGCAAACATGACGAGTGAACAACCCAAAACCCTTTTTAGGATGCATGTACACTGCCCTGGTGACAGTGTAGTTTTACAGTGAGTATTAAAGTAGTACCTGTACTGTGTGAAATGTTATTCAGACTGATGACAGAGGCTTCACAGTCGCCTGCTGCTTTCTCCAAACAACACCAACCTCTCTGAGTTAATTGTTGCTCTGCTGAGGCTGTGACCCAGTTCTCTCACTCAGAGCTTCTTCTTCTTCTTCACCAATAAATAAACACAAGTTGTTTTTTTTTTGTTTTGTTTTTTACAGTGAGTGGTCTCGGCTTGACTCTGGCAACCAGCCGAGCACATAACCGAGCAATTCTGCAGCGAGAAGCACAAAGAAACAGCTCTGCTATTGAACGGAGCGTATTTGAACAAAAATAAGACGTCTGCAGTCCCATTCTGCGACTGTGAATGGGAGAAAAAATGTATTGTTCTGCTGGAAATTGTCATGTGGAGATAATATGCTGACATAATAATGATTCACTGTGTTTTTGTGTGTCAGAGACATGCAGCGGAGCAGGGAGGGGGCTGCCAGTACTGAGGGATATCTCGTGTTTTTGCATCCTTTGTTTTGTTCTTTGAAGAAGCTGCAAAGAACCACAAAGAAGTCTCAACATCAAGCAGCTTGTGGTTAGATTTCTACAGGCTGCAAACCGATAATTATCAGATAGTTAATGGGCCCGAGGAGCTCCACAAGCTAACATTTAACAATTATGTTTGAACTTCTCTGTTATTACCAACATGACACTGAAATATACAATTCACAAGCAGTTAAGCAACAAACATGAGGTGTCACTGGCTTTAACTGATTGTGAAATAATGCAAAACAGCATTGAAACTATCAAATGACAAGTGAGAGGCAGGGTACACCCTGGACAGGTCGCCAGACTATCGCAGGGCTGACACATAGAGACAGACAGCCATTCACACTCACATTCACACCTATGGACAATTTAGAGTTATCAATTAACATAGTCCCCAATCTGCATGTCTCTGGACTGTGGGAGGAAGCCGGAGTGCCCGGAGAGAACCCACGCTGACACGGGGAGAACATGCAAACTCTGCACAGAAGGGCTCCCACAACTGGGATCAAACCGGGAACCCTCTTACTGTGAGGCGAGAGTGCTAACCACCATACTACCATGCCACCCCAAGCTAGCATACATCTAAAGTAAATTAAAAGTTACATATTAAACAATTAGCATGGCTGAGCTATTTGCTGTTAATAAACTGAGCATGAAGCTAACATAACATTAGCAGATCCAAGCTATCAGCCAGCCAAGGCTACATGGTAAACATTTAGCATGGCTAAGCTACATGACACTAACATAAGAAAGCTACCAGCCATCCAAAGTAAAGTAAATATTGCATATTAAACAATTAGCATGGCTAAGCTATTTACTATTTAATCAGCTGAGCATGAAATTAACCTAACATTAGCAGATCTAAGCTGTCAGCCATTTAAACCAAAGGTTACATAGTGAGCAATTAGTATGGCTAAGCTACCTGAAACTAACACAACAAAGCTACCAGCTATCCAACTCAAATTTCATATAATAAACAGTTAAAACGGGTAAGCTATTTGCTATTTAATCAGCTGAGCATGAAGCTAACATGACAAAGCGGCTAGTCATTTAAGTAAAGTGGATGTTACATAATAAACAATTAGCATGGCTAAGCTACTTCCCATGGAACATTAGCTAATTGGGCATGAAGCTGAACATGAAGAGATCCAAGCTATTAACCATCCAAAGCGAAGGTTACATGGTAAGCATTTAGCATGGCTAAGCTACATGAAACTACCATACAAAGCTACCAGCTATACAAGGTAAAGTAAATGTTAAATAATAAACAATTAGTATGGCTAAACTTCTTGCTATCGAACATTAGCTAATGGGGCATGAAGCAAACATAACATGAGCAGATCCAAGCTATCAGCCATCCAAAATAGAGTTATGTTTACATCGTAAACAATTAGCATGGCTAAGCTACATGACACTAACATAACAAAGCTACCAGCTATACAAAGTAAAGTGAATGCTACATAATAAACTATTACCATGGCTAAGCTACTTGCTATTCAATCAGCTGAGTATTAAGCTAACATAACACTAGCAGATCAATGCTATCAGCCATTCATAGTAAAGTGAAGGCTACATAATAAACAATTAGCACGGCTAAGCTACCTGCTATTGTAAAGCATATATAACATTATTGAGGCTAAGCTACAAGTAACATCAAAGCTACTTAAACCCATCTCTACTGTTTGTTTCACTCGTTTTATGAGCAGGAGATTTACTTCTTTGAAGAAATGACAAACAAAAAAAAGGCTTTCCTTCACTGGTTAAGATCCATAGCAGCTAGCTAAACCTGTTAACCATAGACATATATACATAGACGCCGCATCGACTGCCTGAGCGCGTCCTCGACGGCCGCCATCTTGGATGGGTCTCGCTTCGCCTCCACAGTGCATTCACTTCTATTGAGGAAGGATGCACAAATAAAATGGAATAACTCACTGAATTTTCAACTCATTTTCACGCGGTTTGGTTTGTTACAAACGGCACACATGTAGTTATGATACAGGATTTCATGCTTTAATACTTCCTGCAGATAGCAACAGCATGTTATTTAGGTCACAACACAGTTATTCACCTCAACCCCAGAGTGGGATATATATATATATATATATATATATATAGATATAGCCTATATAGATAGATATAGATATACACACACATATATATACTGTTTTAACACAATATACACAATACAAAACATAGTATAGCATATTAATAAATTTATTTAATATATTTTAATAAAGAAAAGGCTCTATTGTTGATTGAGTTTATTTCTCACACACACACACACTCTTTTATACCCACAGCCATCAGACTTAATAATTCTTTGTTAAATAGATGATCTTACAGACTTCTTTGAAATTTTCTTTTCGGGGATTAGTAAAGTTATTCTTATTACACTGACTGCTGTGATCCCTCAAAAGTAGTAAAAAACATTTTCAGTATTTACATAAACACTGAAATTAATTTTGGTATTGGTATTATAACTGGCTTCCTCCCACAGTCCAAAGACATGCAGATTGGGGACTAGGTTAATTGATAACTCTAAATTGTCCGTAGGTGTGAATGTGAGCGTGAATGGTTGTCTGTCTCTATGTGTCAGCCCTGCGATAGTCTGGCGACCTGTCCAGGGTGTACCCCGCCTCTCGCCCGATGTAGCTGGGATAGGCTCCAGCCCCCCCGCGACCCTCAAGAGGATGAAGCGGTTAGAAGATGAATGAATGAATGAATGAACTATGAAAATGGGACTGTGGTCAAGATAATTTGAAAAAAGATACAGAAGGATGAGCAGCAGGGGATATTTGCAGCACAGCTGGTGGAAAAGTGAATATGTGCACAAAGGTGTGCTAGGCCAGGCGAGGCAAGTTTATTTGTATGGCACAATTCAACACAAGGTAGTTCAAAGTGCTTCACAGAGACATTAAAAGCAACAAGACACAATTTAAAACAATAAAAACAGTCGATTGAAAAGGGAAATAGAAACAGCTAAGAAGCAGCTAAGTATTTAATCTAAGAGTACGTTTCAGTAAACAATAGTGTTTTTAGCCCTGATTTAAAGGAGCTGACAGTTTGAGCAGACCTTAGATCTACATATTATGCGATACATAATATGCTATACTGTGTTTTGTATTGTGTATATGGTGTTTATACAGTATGTTTATACAGTATATAAATACTATATATATATATATATATATATATCTGGGGTTGAGGTGAATAAAAGCACTGTGTTGTGACCTAAATAACATGCTGTTGCTATCTGCAGGAAGTATTAAAGCATGAAATCCCGCATTTTTAATGTATGAAAGCATCCTGTATCATAACTACATGTGTGCCGTTTGTAACAAACCAAACCGTGTGAAAATGAGTTGAAAATTCAGTGAGTTATTCTATTTTACTTGTGCATACAGCTCCTTCCTCAATAGAAGTGAGTGCACTGTGGAGGCGAAGTGAGACCCATCCAAGATGGCGGCCGGCGAGGACGCGCTCAGGCAGTCGATGCGGCGTCTATGTATATATGTCTATGCTGTTAACGGCCAAACTTATCAATACACACAGTGATTGATCAGCAGCTAACAATGCTGTATTACCTGTGCTAACTTACATGTTGCCAGCACAAATCTTAAAAGACAGTTCAGTCTGCCTAGCATGCAAAACAAAAACATGTTTGCACTTTCACAACAAAACATGTACCTTTATGATTCTGCAGCTGCTTGCCTTGTTTTATCCCCTCAGCCTCTACCTGCAGTGTCGGCCATGTTTGTTACCACCTGTTTAAAGCCCCACCCTCTTCTTCTTCCTCTTTAAAGCCACGCCCTTTAGATTTTAATTAAAGGAATACTTCACTCTTGCCTCCAAAGAATATAAAAAAAGAGATTTGTGATGAATTGAAGTAAAAGGAGTCAGCTTCAACAACAGAACAGCAAAGGTAGGCTATATCAAAACATCTCCTTTGTTTTTAAAACTGAACTAAAAGTGAATCTGACCTTTGCTCTCTTCAAAGTCAGACTCCATTGACTGAAACAGTAATTTTACGTCGCTGAACACAGGAACTCCTGCTCTACCACTGCCATGATCAGTCAGTTTGTCTGTGTCATTGTGTGACATTGGTGTTTTAAAGGGTTAGTTCAAAACTCATTTATTTTAACACATTGGTCCAAAATCTCCCATAGGTGTTGAAATGGGTTGAGATCTGGTGACTCCAAAGGTCTTATGATTCACATATTTTCATACTCATTCAGTGACCCCTCATGCCCTATAAATGGGCAGGCCATTCTCACTCCCAGCTCGTCAAATACCGCTGCTTTGTCTGTGATGTCGGCGTCAGACATTGACGCACAGAGGCATCTTTTGCAGCTGTATGATATGCATGGGCATGTCAGGTAAAGAAGAAGCGGGCAACAACTTAACTTGTCAAATACCAGCATTCTGTAATGGGCAACTACTGTAATATAAAGAGCAAGAATGTCCGTATAGGGCGGAGGGGTGGTGGATGGGTCAAACCAACTCTGGACTTTTCACCCAGGAACCCACTGTTTGCTTCCCTTGTGAAGTTTTTTTTTCCTAAACCTAACACATGCTTTTGTTAACTGAATAAACTTGCAGGAAAAGAGTCAATAATAATATCAAACAGTCAGTACGTTTACATGACACTTGAAAAAACGGAATTATTGCCTTAATCCAACTATAACTGGACAACTGAAGTGCATGTAAACGTGTTACTCGGACTAATATCGGAGTTTTCCAACTCCAATTAAGACACCCAGATAATGCGATTGGAATTCGATTTTCTCCGGCATGTATTCGCTGTAATCGGAGTTAAACTAGACAATGCATGTGCGCGTGCTCCACACCCCCCACGCTGGTGTATGACCCCGGAACAGACAAGACATGCTATTGTTGTAGCCCTCTAACAGCATACGGCGTTCTTGTCTGCCTCTCGAAATCACCATGACCACGAGGGAATTTTGAGCATAGCTCGATTAAGCTGTGCATGTAAACGTACTGAGTGACAAGAGTACGCAATCGCAGAGTTTTCCAGGGGAACAAACGTTTTTCACCGTTTGGATTTGACAAACAACCACAAGAAGACAAAACTGACCACAAAGTGACACAAAACAACCACACGGGGATACAAGATGACTTTTGCACTTTATTTATTAACTGGCTCCTTGGTGTTTTGTTAAGCTGATTGACTGAAGTATTTGTTTGTCAAGGTGAGTCCCGGCGGCACAATGAGTACTTTCACTTTGAATACTTTAAGTATATTTACTACTTACACCTTGCACCTTGGTAGTACCAGGTTGGACCCCCGTTGCCTTCAGAACTGCCTTAATTCTTCGTGGCATAGATTCAACAAGATGCTGGAAGCATTCCTCAGAGAGTTACTTGCAGTATTTCTAAAGTGTGTTATTGCGTCTTTTTCTTTAGAAAATGATCTGAGTGCTTCTTCCAGCACTGAAAATTAAGCACTGTTTATTGTTCGGCGTGTTTGTTGTTGTGTTACGTGCTGTTAGCAGGGTAATAATGACACACTGACAGCTTTAAATTCCCTCAAAATGTCACAAAAACCCTTTTTTCTAATCCACACTCTGGTGATGCAGCTCTTGCTCTAAGTTTGAGGATTTAATAGGAATGAATTATTAATCAGTATAATTCAATCATCTCAGTCTGATTGTTCTAAACTCCCTTTAGTGTTTGCCAAGCCACTTCATATTAAACCAAACAGACAGTTTGTAATCAGGCGGCTTTAAAGAGTCTGACGGGCGAATTCATTTATCAGATGGATATTTCCCCAGGTGGAGGATCAGCTTCACAGGCTGTTATGAGCTCTGATCCAGAGCAGCAGGGAGGAAGAACTCCCCAAAAAACATCAGACGGCGTGCTGTTAATGCTACACGCTGCAGCGCAACATCAAACACAGCTCATATAGCTACTGCATCTCAGGTACACACGACTGATGAACAACGACAGGCTGAAATATTCATTCATTTATTCTTTCTCTCTCTGCAGGGTCAGTAGGTTGGAGGGTATCCCAGCATGCACCCACGCACCTCCAACATTAGTCACAAGGAACCACCCGCTGAGATCTACGGCCTGTTCTCACATGTTTTGTGGATTCATTTCACTCATAACGAACAGAAACACAGACTCGCTTGAACCTGCAGAGACGCTCAGTGTTCTCTGTAAAACCTCTCGCCTCAGAAACAAAATCAAACTTTTATACTTATAAGATATTTATATTTTAAAGAAGAGCTGCGGGGCACAGCAGCTCAATGCTGAATTTAAATGTTGAGGTGTAAAACTTTAGGTTTAACCTTAAAGTGAGAATTACAAGTGGACACAGTGTACAGATTTGGGCTATTTTAAAGAATATATTACTCTCTTAACATATACTGCGCTTATAGCTGCTGGACAGACACCAGTGACTCTTCAGTGTTCACACAGTATCAGATATGAGTGCTGTATTTTTGTTTTTAATTTTAATCTAATGGATAGTTAGTAGTCAGTGTTGGTTAATTGGGATGGGAGCGCTGTGGTGTCTGTGGTTTTATAAATTAATAAAATCAACCTTGAACCTGGAGATATATGAAAGATAAAAAATAAGCCAAAATGTAACAGAGAACAAACTGTAAGCACGGGCGGATTATGAGACAATGGGCCCCTGGGCATAGATAGGCAAAAGGCCCCCCCACCTCTCCTGCATAGCAGTGGGACACACAGACTTTGTGGTGGTTTTGCGTCTCTTTGTAGTTGTTATGCATCTTTGTGTTTTTGTGTCTCTTTGCGGTTGTTTTGTTTCTCTATGTGGTCTTTTAGTGTTTCTTTGCGGTTGTTTTGTGTCTCTTTGTGGTCCTTTTGTGTTTCTTTGTGGTTGTCTTCTGTCTCCTTGCAGTTGTTTTGTTTCTCATTGTGGTCATTTTGTGTCTCTTTGTGGTCCTTTTGTGTTTCTTTGTGGCTGTTTTGTTCCTCTTTGTGGTCCTTTTGTGTTTTTTTGTGGTTGCCTTGTGTCTCCTTGCAGTTGTTTTGTTTCTCATTGTGGTCATTTTGTGTCTCTTTGTGGTCCTTTTGTGTTTCTTTGTGGCTGTTTTGTTCCTCTTTGTGGTCCTTTTGTGTTTCCTTGTGGTTGTCTTGTGTCTCCTTGCAGTTGTTTTGTTTCTCTTTGTGGTCCTTTTGTGTTTCTTTGCGGTTGTTTTGTTTCTCTTTGTGGTCCTTTTGTGTCTCCTTGCGGTTGTTTTGTTTCTCTTTGTGGTCATTTTGTGTCTCTTTGTGGTTGTTTTGTTTCTCTGTGGTCCTTTTGTGTTTCTTTGTGGTTGTTTTGTGTCTCTTTGCAGTTGTTTTGTTTCTTTTTGTGGTCCTTTTGTGTTCCTCTGTGGTCCTTTTGTGTCTCTTTGTGGTTGTTTTGTTTCTCTGTGGTCATTTTGTGTCTCTTTGTGGTTGTTTTGTGTCTCTTTGTGGTTGTTTTGTTCCTCTTTGTGGTCCTTTTGTGTCTCTTCGTGGTTGTTTTGTTCCTCTGTGGTCCTTTTGTGTCTCTTTGTAGTCATTTTGTGTCTTCTTGCCGTTGGTTTGTATTTATGTCTCTTTACGGTTCTTTTGTGTCTCTTTTCAGTTGTTGTGTGTGTTTGTGTCTCTTTGTGGTCTTTTTGTGTCGCTTTGTACTCATTCTGTGTCTCCTTGTGCTTGTTTTGTGACTCCTAGTGGTCCTTTTGTGTTGCTTTGTAATTATTTGCTGTCTCTTTGTGGTCGCTTTCTGTTGCTTTGCAGTCATTATGTATGTCTTTGTTGTCATTATGTGTGTCCTTCTAGTTGTTTCATGTCACTTTTTGTCATTATGTGAGATAGGTTGTGAGGTAGATTGTTTTGTGTCTCTATAAATTCATCATGTGTCTCTTAAAGGTAATTTTGTGTCATTTTTTGTTGTTGTTTTAGTTGGGCGTGTCTCCTTGCAGTCGTTTTGTGTCTCATTTGGGTTGTTTTGTGTGGTTTTGTTGTTGTGCACCTTTTTGTGTTTTTGTGTCTCTATGAGATAATTTTGTGTCTCTGCAGATGTTTTTTTTGTTTCCTTGTAGTAATTTTGTGTCTCCTTGCAGTTTCTTTGTATGTCTTTCTCTTTGTGGTCATTTTGAGCCTCTTCCTGGTCAGTATGTGTTCATCTGAGAGAGGTTTTACAGCTGAAAGCCAGGACAGCCCCTGAGCCTGTTCAGTAATCCATCACGACTCTGAGGCAAAAACCAAACAAAAAATGTTCAGTTGTTAAAGATGTTGCTTTGAAATTTGAGGTTCTACTCAACTTTCTACTTTATACAGATTAAATCTGTATTTTTCAGTTGTACTGGGACTTTGGAACATTGGTCATTTGTGACTTTTATAGTTTAAATAGTATAGTTAGTATAGTTTTTATAGTTTATAGTTTTTATAGTTTTTATAGTTTGTTTGATGGACTGACAGGAGAGTTAATGGGAAATGAGTAAGCTTTTGAATTATAGATGGTAGATTTGTCCTTTGTTGTTCCCTTTAGTACCGCTGTCAGCCACTAGAAGGCATTAGGCTGTTCTCCTCCCAGTACATGAAACCTCCACAAAGAGGTCCAGTTTAAATTTCAGCTGTTTTTAATCAGAAACAGAAAAGAAAGGAGATTTTAAAAAATGTCCTCTCACCTTTCCTTAAATGGATACAACATTTTGGATCATTAAGAACATCAGTTCTGCTTCCTTTTAATTTGTCACTGGACTAATTGCTGTCCACATAGCCAGTCAATTAATTCAACCTAATTATAGCTCCATTTGCGAAAGACTAATTGACACGTAGATCTGTCTGCCGAACGGGCAATTAGAGACGAGACGCATGAAATAAAATGACGGCATGATCTTAATGATTTAATCAAATATAATAATTAATTAGAGGCAGCAGTCTGAGGGAAGGTCTGCAGCTATGAGACGAGATTATTACCAGAGGTGCTCTTCTTTTATTCAGAGAATTCATCAAGTGGAGATGAATGGATGAATGTACAGTATGACTGTACTGTATAACTGAAAATAAAACAAGTGAATAATTGGAAGCATTCCTATATCAACTAATCCATTACCTGGTGAATGAATGAATCAATGAATCAATGAATCAATCAATCATTATCAAAATAGATTAACTGATAAATGAATGAACAGATAAGCAAATGGGAAAAAGACTGATTTGTAGGTGAGTGGATGAATGGATTAGTAAATGATAAACTGACCTCACTCGATGGGTATACAAATGAATGAATGAATGATAAAGAAAGACGACGAATAAACTAACTAATGAATGAAAAAAAAATAAGAAAATGAATTGGGTTATTAAACTGAATTGAATGACTGAATTTAATTAATGGGTGAATGGACAAGTGAGCCAACAGGTGATGTAATTCATGAATGAACTAATAATGTAGGCAATGAATGAATAAAAGGATTTATGAATAGTGCTAATAATAAATTGGTAATTAATAGTAATAACATTTCCTTGGTGAATGAATGAATGTGTGAATTAATGAATGTATGAATGAAGCAAGGAAGAAAGACAACAGATAAACTAATGAATGAATAAGTGAATAAATAAAGAAAGTACTTAGTATATTAAATTACTAATTGAGTGAATGAATACATTAATTAATGAGTTAATGGACAAACAGTTGAAACTAATGAATGGATAAACCAGTAAGAGTATAAATGGATAAAAGGACTGATAAACAGTTGTGATAATAAATTGGTCATTAATAGTAGCCGTAATTACTTGAGTGAATGAATGAATGAATGAATGAATGAGCATATAGGAAGATGAGTGAAATAATGAATACATTAATGAATATACATGTGTATAATAAACAAAAAAGCATATGAATGGCTGCATGTGTAAATACATTAAATAAATAAATGAGTGAAGGAATCAAAATATGGAATAAATAAACCAGTACATGAATGAATGAATAAACCATATACTCATTCATTCAAACAAATAAGAGAATGAAGTGATGCATGTGTGAATACACACATGAAAATAAATAAATGAATGAATGAGCGAAGGAATCAAAATATGAAATAACTACACCAGTACATACACGAATGAATGAATGAATGAATGAATGAATGAATGAATATATGGTATAAACAAATAAGCAGGTGAAGTGATGCATGTGTGAATACACACATGAAATAGATAAAGAAATGAGTTAAGTAATGAATAAACAAATGAGCAAATGAATGAGTGAATATGAAGATCTATGAATATGAAGAAGTGAAGAATGTTAAGATGAAGATTTCATATTAACCTTAGACTCTGTAATTCTCAGTCACAGTGACTTCATGTGTTCATCGTGGCTCTCCGTTAGCGTTCCCTTGTCCCACCTCATTTGTAATAATCGCTGATGTTCAACATCGTTTCACAACCGCTGATCAATACGTTATCAGCTCTCTCAGAGGAGACGCCGGCTTTGATTCCGCTCACAGCTCTGAAGTTTGGTCCCATACAAACCGGCCCCGCTGAGCTCCGAAGGGCCCGGACCGACTCGCTCTGATCCCCGCCGGCTGCTCCAGACTTCAGGGGACCCCTGCTGAGACGGGGGGCCTCCACACTGAGCTGAGAGGTCCTCCATCTTATCAACACACTGTAATTCACTCTGCACAGCAGGAAGGAGCTGCCTCTGTTAGACCAGCAGGATCTGAAGACGATGGCAGATACTCAGCCTGGTGAAGGGAAAACCTGCTCAGGAATCATTCACATGTCACAATTAACATTTAGAGATACAGATTTTCAGATACAGCAAATAATAGATTTACTGACAAGTCTATAAAATGTTAAACAGTACAAAACTAAAACATATTCAGATACTGAGACATAAGATACAGGAAAACAGCAAATATTTACAGTGGAGCTACAAAAAGTGAACAAATGGGTTTTGTTTTTTTGTAGTTGATGTAAAAGAGATGCATTTTGAATTTAATTGGAAGCCCATTAGAAAATGTTGGCATTGTACGTTGTTTCTGCATACCATGAATAAGTTACATTTACGTTTCTACATCTACATTTCTAAAGTGGTGTTGCCTAAAATATGAGCTGACTTTGTCATCTGGAGGTGGAGAGGATGGTGGATGGCATGACATCTGTGCGAGACGCCTGCCAAGCTGCAGGCCACTGTTTTAGACCAGCAAACCACAACACTGATGTATTTGAGTCATTGTTGTCTTTCCTGCATTTTTTTTTAGTTTTAATGGTGACAAAGTTTGTAATGTTACCTTTGTTAAATGTTGCTGTTGTCCCTGTCTTTATATGAGTAGAGGAAAAGCCTGCTAGCTGCTAGGCTAATTTATACAATGTAAAATGCCATAGGCTCATGCTAATAACGTTAGCATGCTGTATTTGTGGGGAAATTTATAGTGAAGCTGATTTGTGTACTTGTGTTTGAAATGGTTTCTATTAAGCCATGTTTAATGCGTGTTTAATGTGTGTTTAATGTGTGTTTTGAATCAACTAAACTTTACAGCACTTCACAGAAACCCCACTGCCAACTAGTGTTTTGGAGGTGTAACTGCAGAGTGACACAGACACACCATCGCACAAGTATAAATGTTCACAACATATGTAGAGCTGACGGACAAGTAAAGTAAATGCTGCATAAGTCACAGTGAGGTTGCCAGTTCTAGCACCAGTGTGTCGGTGCAGAAATCAAAATGAGTGCCTGTGCTCACTGAACATGAAACATCAATGAGCCTCACAGGTGATGGTACATATATTTTTTAACTTTGGACACAGCTATGCTAGCTGTTTCACCCTGCTTACACTCGTTATGCTAAGCTAAGCTAACCACAGCATGACTCCAGAGTGCAAATAAGAATATTTCCCAAAATACCGGACTCTTTTCTTTAACTTTTGGAATATTTTATAGACTATTATTTAAGAAATGATAAGTCTCTCTGTATTTCACACCACTGTGTATTGTGTTCAGTGCTCTTAAAGAAGCTCCGATCACTCTGAATTGTTTTTAGCATGTCGATAACAACATCTTGCTCCCTTTTGTTTTGGAACTAAACTCAAAATATCAGAAAAGAAAAAGCAGGATTTGGTGTCAGCCTTCTCTAAAACGCTCCCATCAGTCAGTGTGATGTGTTTAAAGAACCCCTGCCTCTCTCAGCCTCACATGTTGGCCGGCCTGTTCCTTCTACATTATACAGGTTTTTCTCTTTTTTCTGCTGCCAAGTCTTTCCATTTTCTCCTCGCCAGCTGGTCAAGGGTCTCCTGCTGCCGCCAGGGCCCACAGCTCACTTCCTACTTTCTCCAGCACCTGTTCCTATTTGGCAAGGCCGACCGGGATCCTGAAAGCTTGGAGACGAGCCATCTGCTGCCCAGCTCTGCACCATTTTACCCCCGATCCCCCGAGTCTCTGCATGCATCCTGATTTTTCTTTTTTTGTTTCTGAAACGCACAGAACTGCTGAAAGAAGGAGTAAAAGCTGAAATGGATTGACCGGCAAATCAAAAAAACACCATTTAACTGAAGGGACAGGCTGTGAGAACACAGGTTATATCAAAGTAGAATTCATTTACAGGTGGAGCGACTGATTACTGTCACTTTACATCTCAAACCATCAGTTATTCTGACCTCGTCATAGCGACATTTTATTTCAAATGTCTAATTCTAATAGACATTATTTATTCCATTAATGATGTTATCAAGATTATAAAGTTGAGGGTTACATTTGAATTAATTAATGTTAGTCCTTAAAGATGCAAGATTTTATTAGTAAGCTACCTAAAGTGTGATTTACAAACATTAAAAACAACATTTTGCCTTCTGAGAATGATGTTAAAATTAAGCCATTTTTGTTATCATCATATCAAAATAAGAGTTTGAAAGCTTCATTCTTTTTTAAAAATTTGATGCTTTTCATTCTGCATTTAAAGGCCCGAACATACTCGGGCGGAACGTATGCGGAGCGGACTCCGCGGAGGTCCACGCGGACTGAAAGCAGACGTCCGCAAGCCCTGCGCGCGCAAAGCTCAGATTTTACGACCGCGTGGACTCCGCTCCGCTCGGCATGTATTTTTCACATTGTGGGGATTTTTCACGGACATTTTTACAGGAAACTACAATGCAGAAGTGCGCTCGACTATGAAAGCCCGAATTACTGCGGACATTCCTCGCTGAGTCTGCTCCGCTTATCCACCCTTTTTTCAAACACGGAAGTAAATAGTGATCAACTTCCGTGTTTTTGTGCGTGACTTCCGGTCAGCCGCTTTCCCTCGTGCTTTCCCTTACCAGAGCTAACGGTGCAAGCTAATTTTTTTTCAATTTTCAGTTGTTTATGTTAGTCAATCAGTTAGTTAGTTAGTTAGTCTGTGTATTTTATATAGATAACTGTGCCCACGTTTCCATTATAACGGAAATTTATTTCCTCTAAACGCGAATAAATTGCACGTCAATCATAAACTATGAACCAAAAAAGCACAATCTATCCCGAGTGAGACAAACCGCTTGATCCCCGTCTCCAGTGTACCAGCAGAGAACCTGCAGAACCGGGCTAAGCCTCTCTACCTGAGCAGCTGAAGCTGCGGCTCGCACCCTCGACACACAGACACACAGACGGTGCTTCTGCATGCCAGCCAAACATGTGCGCAACTGTGAGAAATAAATATGTGAGGTGTACGCTGCTTTTCTATCTTTTTTTCCCTTTTCTTTCTTTCTTTCTTTCTGTCAGCGACATACACTCCTAACACAGGACGGGTTGTTTTTATTGACTGAGTTGATTAAGCTATAGTGATGCACGGATCGGCTCTGATAGCACCCGAATCAGCATGTACGCATCAACCATCCAGCCGTTACAACATGATTGAGCTGGCAAAGCAGTTTTGTGTTGCTATGTGTGATGTTTATTCAGTTTTGGGAAATCACGATGTCTAGAAAGCATCAGTGGCTGCAGCTGACAGGGACAGCTAACGTTAACACTAGCAGCAAAGCTAACATCAGGATCGTCATCCGTTAAAAGCGGGTTAAGCCTTAACCCTAAGTTGCTGCCACATGATTGGTTGATTAGCTATTTGTGTTAATGAGCAGTTGAACAGGTGTACCTAATAAAGTGGCTGGTAAGGGTATATTTATACATATATATTTACACACACACACACACACACATATAGATGGCTGGCCAATAGAGGGTGATAGCCTTGAGCCACAAAAGAAAAGAATGATGATGATAATAAATGTATGATTATCATCATCATTATTGTCATATACACACACACACACACACACACACACACACACACACAATATATTAACTATTCTGATTATTTTCACTTGAAACAGCTCGTCCTGCCTCTGAAAATCCAATCAGCCGCAGTGTGAAATCGCGTTCTGACCATTTGGGGCGATATCAGCCTGGATGGAAATCACCCCAATTCACTCTCATAGACTTTCATGTGAAAGTCCTAAAACTTCCTAAATGCAGGCACTCCAATGCAATCTCCGTGTGTTCCGGGTAGCCTCGCGTCACGAGGCTCTTCACGTACGGGGAAGAGCCTGGTTTCCATTCACTGTGAATTTTGTCTGGATTCTGGTTCTGGTCTAGAGAGCGGATCCGGAATTCACCAAATTCACCAAAGTAAAAGTGTTCACCAAAGTAAAACTTTAAATTCTGGCGCACCATCAATTTACAATAAAAGAAAAAGGTTAACTTAATGGCTTGGGGCTTTTCTTGTAAATTATATTCTTTAAATTAAAAAGTTTCACCACATTTTTATTAGCTTGGTGCTTTTATTTTGACGGAAAAGCGCATCCATCGAATTCCGGATCCTGTCTCTCTCGCCCTGGTTCCGGTTTCTTACCAAAACGGCCACTAAACGGCCCCAGACTTCAAGAGTACCTGGCTGCAGACTGTCACCCGTGGAGGTTGGAGGTCTGCAGCCAGGTCCCTCTCCCAGACTTTGTTGCGGGAGGGCTTGCCCCAACCAGAGATATTGGATAAAGGAGATTCCCCACTGTAGGCTTATCCAACGTTAAGAAAACGGTTACTCTTCCTGTCTCCTATGTGGGCGTGGTTCGCTCTCCCTCCAATCAGAGCCTGTTCTCCCTCACCCCCCAGAAGCTGCAGTGAGATCGAGAAGCAGGTGGAATGAAAATACATTCTTCCTATTATTGCAGCCTATTGCTGCAGAAAGCGTGGGCATTTTTTTATTTATTACTAGCAGTAAATAACTGTTTGTAAGCTAACTGTGATTTTACCGCCTGTTTGTCAAGATCACGAGATCTCGCGAGAACTTGTTTTCTGAGACGGACAGGGCTCAAACAAAGTTAACTTTCTCTTGATCTGTGCGGATGAAAAATGCAGCTTTAGTGTCAGAATATTGGGAAGATGTGTGGCTTGTGGAAAATGAACCCAATATTTACTTTAGTGACTACAGGGCGAAAGAATTGACCATAAATTGTGATCACGTTCATTTTCCTCATTGACGACAATACATTCAGAGCTGCCGCAAGTCTCCTACGGGGGCAACATGTTAATCAACAATACGTTGTTATGAATACACATCCAATGATCTGTAATACGTTGTTATAATTGCAATTAATGTAATGCAATGTCAAGTCTATTAATAAAGGAGTTAAAAAAAAAAGGTCTCCTACGGGGGCGTGGCGCTTACGTCACTGAATCAGGAAGTGAGCTGAGTGTGGTATCTCGCTTTTATCCAATATCTCTGCCCCAACCAGAGCCCTTGACGGCACTGGATACAATATAATAACATGTTTTGTGATTGGCTGCTAATACAGTATTTCTGTACATTTGATAATAAAGTGGAATAAAAAGCCAAGTTGTTATGGACTACAACTCCCATAGCAAAAGCAACGCCGACTCTCCTGCGCATGACCAAGAAGGTGGGGCGCGCGAACCCATGCGGATATTGCTATGTAAAATGGCGGCGTGAGACTCGTTCAAAACAGAGGTCTTTACCGGAGACGCTGGTGAGCTAACATCTCTGAAACCGTCTGCGTTACGTGGAGCCGTCCGTGAATCACTCAGAGGAAGAGGTTGGAATTTACATTCCAGAAAAGGTGACTTTAAATTCAGTAAAATAATAATTAAAACCAGCCTGTGTGAGGAGCTAACGTTAGCATCCAGGTGGTATTTAACATGACGTTAGCTGCTAATGTGTGCGGCCCGGTTAGCTTTAACGCCGCTAGCTTACCGGTTAGCACCCTGAGGTGGATGGTAGACACCGGGATGAAGTTATTAGAAGGCTTGTCTGTGCCTGGACAGTCAAGTGTTAATTATTTTACCTGGTTAACCGTTAATCTGACTGAACCGTTAATCATCGGATCATATAAAGTACATAATGTGATAGCCTGGATGAAGAGCTAACCAAGTGATGCGAGTTAACTGTTACCTAACTTAAACTCTGTGTGGTGTCAATGTGAAGTGTTCAGGGAGTTGATTGGAAATAAAATTATCTATGGCAGAGTCGTTAATTATCAAACTTTGTATTTGATATGATAACTAATGTTCCTGTGAGATGAACTGTAAACCGGGTTTATACATAAATGTCCAAAATGTTGAGGTCTTAGTTCATTAAATGTGAATATATGCTGGTTTAATAGACTTCTGTGCTTGTAAACTGAATATATTTCAGTTTTGAATTGTTGATTGTATGAAACAAGACCTTTAAATGCGTCACATTGGTCTCTGGAAACTTAATACACCAGTTTCATTTATGACTAATGAGTAAAGCAGTTAATTGACAGAGAAACTGATAGAGTAACCACATAATATAAATCACAAAACAAATCATTGCTCCTTTACAGACTGCTTTACTACCTGTTTACATCTCTGTCTTAATATTGCTTGTTCTTACAATATTATACATTAATTATTCCATTCCTGTTTACATTTGTTTATCCACTTTGCAATTACTGTACATCTGACCACAAATATTTGTCTGTTTTAAAGATTTTAACAGTTTATCCCAATATTATAACTACTGCGCTACTCATGTCTTAGATTATCACGTTCTTTTTATACATATTTAACAAGTAAATCCTGAGTAAAGCCTGAAATCTGAGATCCAGGAAGGACTGCTTCTCTGTAACTGTGGACATGACTACCTTGAAAGTGAATTAAAAGCCTGAAACTTGGGCTGTGGGAACTTTTGACAGCACTGTTTTACACCATTTTGTTTAAAGAACAAAGAGTGAGAAAATGAGCAAGAAAATATTCAGACAGATAAAGCAGCCAAGAAACATAAATCACAAAAACAACAAAAAGCCATAGATAAGAAATAAAGGAAAATAGAATACTGTCTGCCCACTAACCAATAGACTATATATTAGTAGTAGAAGTAATTTACACTTTAATAATGAAAGTAATCAAAGCCTTACAACTACAAACATCCTGCCGATGTGTTGTACGAATATTCTGGAGGGATACCATCAGTACATTTACCCTACAGTGTACTTGAGTACAGTCTTGAGATACTTGTACTTTACTAGAGTATTTAGAAGGTACAATATTCCACTCATAAATGTAGAGAAGTAGACGTATAAAGTCTGTGTCATTGTTTTAACACTCTTTGTTCGGCTTATTTTGTGAACATCTGGTTTGTTCAGTCCGGTATGACCCAGCCGATGAACTACTTAGATAAGATGGTGGCCCGCTAACCGTGTTACTGTTCTCTTTCTGTGTCACAGAGCAGGTGGGATGGCGAAGAGGATCGCTGATAAAGAGCTAACGGACAGGAACTGGGATCAGGAGGAGGAGGGAGAGGAGGTGAGTCGCAAATATACAAACATTGAACTTAAATTCAGACTAAAGCAGTGTGGACACAGATTTTTGGTGTTGGTAGCTTGAGAGAGTTAAGATAATAATCTGGGGAAAGGAGCTATGACCAGTTATTAGTAATTTATTTCGGCTTTACATTTAAAGACGACATCGACAATTGATAAATAATGATATGTTGTAAATTTGTATTTAGCCTAAATTTGCATTTTCCTGATCTAGAAAGACATATTGCAGGTGTTATAGCATCTTCAAATCCCCAAATTTTCCCCAGAGTTTACAGCTTTTTTATTTTGAAACTCAATAAAAACTGATGATTTAAAACCTTGAATACAAAGACATCTGTGTTTAGATGTTTGATTGGTCAGATTTAGGATGATGGTGATGCATTAACCTGTAAATCTGATGTGTCCTTCTTCAGGCCGGAACGTTTTCAGTTGCAAGTGAGGATGTGTTGAAGAACAGGGCGATTAAGAAGGCCAAGCGCAGAAATATTGGAGCAGAGGTAAAACCATCAATGAGTTTCACAGAGTTTCACATCACATTGTGAAACAGAGGTTGAGTAAAGACTCGACGACATAGATTCCTCTTTTGTCTCAGCTTTCATCAGTAACCCCACACAGTGTTTTGCTACTTTCTAAATGTCCTCTCTTGTCTCAGGCTGAGGGAAGTGGAACCTTCAAAGGTTTTAAAGGGTTTTCTTTGACCACGCCAGCAGCGAGCGGAGGCTCAGCTCCAACAGCATTTTCTGGTTTTGGGAATGGAGGAGGCTTTAAGGGCCTGAGTGGTCTGACCAACGGAAACAGCATCACCCCTTCATTTGGAGGTTTCTCATCTCCTGCAGCATCCACTGCTACACCTGGTGAGGAGACAACTGTTGGCCTTTGATATGAATTCACTGACTGATATTTAACAGACAGAAAGTTCAGCCTATTTCCCACTGCACAAAAAAACTGCCGACTTTTTATTGCAGTGGGAAAGGTGGGTTTACCTCTGTATAAAAAAACCCCCGTGTTTACACTAATTTTGGAGGACAAGAGGTGTTGGAGGTGTGTTCTGCCTGTATCATCAGTTTGATCATTATTAGCCATGAGGGAGGTTCTTTCTGCTGCTCAAACAGGCAGAACAACCACAGCAGGTCTGTTTAGCTGCAGCGACTGACCATGACTCGCTGAAATCACATTATATGTGACTGACAAAGAGAGAACTCTGTGGTGGACATGTTGTCTGCAGTGACTAACCAGCAGAGGAGAACAAGACTAATAAAGTGTGTGTGTGTGTGTGTGTGTGTGTGTGTGTGTGTGTGTGTGTGTGTGTGGAGTTCTGATTTCTGTCTGACTGTGGGGATCAGGTGGAGCATGATGTGGTCAGAGTGTACCAGTGCAGAGCAGAGGTTTAGGGGCAATCTTTGGACATGTAAACAGCGCATATTGAATGTGCGTATCAATTAAGGTTTTTAACCGCAGTGGCGAGGCGAGGCGGAGAAGAAAAAACAGAGTTGAGCGTCAGGGAAAGACAGGGAACTTGTCCCTAAACCAAACACCACGGCCCCTGTGTGAGAGTGTTTTGGATTTTAACCAAATGACAGAGGGCAGCCCAGTAATTTGAACAAGCTGGTGTGCCGGGTTTGTTCTAAAACCATCTCAATAAAAAGAGCGAATACGACCAACTTAACTGCACACCTGAGAGTGAGAGACTGACAGTCTATTTTTTTTGTATTTATAGGGTCTTTATTTATTTATTTCGGATATTTAAATTTTCTTTTTTGCATTCCTAAATATTCTTGTTAAATAAATGTTTATTTCTCTTTAAAAGGGTGCACTTGCATCATTATGCCTTAATTATTATATAAGTTTAAAAAATGGTCTAAAAACAGCAAAAATGCAACAATTACAATAATAAAAATGGTCTTAAAAGCACAATATTATCGCAATAATTTCTGACGCACTTAATCGCCCAGCAAAATTTGTTATCATGACAGGCCGAACTTGGATATCAGTATGTTTTTGGATATGCGCAGATATTACAGTACTGACCTTTTTAAGAAGTTGAAGGAATGAAAGAGAGGCTGTGTTCACCACCAGTAGGAAACCTCTACCTAAATAGGAAATCCTATTTTTTTTGCAAAGAAGCAAAATGCCAAGCCGATTCAGCTTTTCCACTTTTCTGTATTTTGACGTGATAAACGATATGATAGGGCACATTAATCGGAGTCTGCACGGCTGCAGTATTAGTGGAATATTCGTTTCATTAGCCATGTAAACAGCTTGGTAGGAGTATTATCTTTTCCTGAAGAAGAGCAAAAACCGTAATATTTTGTGTATGTGAAGTTAGTCAATAATCCAAAGTACTTTCAGATCCGGTTATTTGATAAACTGCCTGTATTTGAGGGGGTCATGGCGGTATATATGATGGTATGAGTGTGTGCCCCCTCCAGTCGATGAGTCCACTACTTTCTGCAAGCTCTTGTAGGTTTTCAAACTAATGAATATACAATAGGAACTCACAGAATTTTAAGAAAAGTAATATTATCACATCTGTTTTCCTTATTAACAGAGAAATACAACTGTACATCTTTTCAATTCTCGTTTCTCTCAGTCATGGAACTGAGAGTGGCGTAATTGCGTTGTCGTTATCTCACTTCATTCAAACTCTACTCATCCAGTTAGTTAGTCCACTGTCCCAACAATCAAAAACGAAAATTAACCTTAATTCTCGTAGATGCAGAAAATTATGCTGTTTTCTCCAACGTCTCCCTCAGTCGTTGCTGTTTGCAGTCCTGTGCACCAGATGGGCGTCAAAAAAATGAGGTTTCACTACGCACACGTGCTGTTCATGCAACCGATGTGGCCCAGCGTTACTCCTCCACCACTATGTGTCACTGTGTCTTGCTGCCTGTTTCACAGTAGAGACCACAGACTGACCTCTGGTGGAGCGTGCTGTGTGTGCACACAATGAGTTTAATAAAAAGAGAAGCGCCTGTATTTATGACGGCATTTCTGAATACCCTGGTGGTACCGCCCAAGCCTGGTCATGGCTTAGTTTACCTTTTGTTAAGTCCCCGTGAACAATATCTAATAAGCTCAGGTTTGTTGTTTTATTAAGGTGAGGCCACGTTTAGGTTTAAGGAAAAGTGGGAAATAAATCCACAGGTATTGTTTCCCTGTTGTTCATACAGGTACTGCAGATTAACACTGAATTAACAAAAGAAAACAATGTGCACCAACACATCAGCGCCATCTTGGCAAGTTTTTTTTTTTTTTTTTTTTCCAGTGAAAACAGTATTTTAGCAAAAATAATAATAATTAATAATGATATAAAATAAAATCTTTGTTTAGGTATAAATAAAGTCACTGTTTAAAACTACTTAATTTTAAAAAGTAAAAACTTTTTTGATAGAAAATGCCTGTCTGCAGTTTTTCTGGTGTATAAGAAATAAATAATGTTATGTTAAATAAATAAAGGTCAAATTACATATATATATATATATATATATATATATATATATATATATATATATATATTAAAAAGAAAAAGATGTATTTTGTGCTCATTTTTTTTAGTCTTTATTATAATTCTCATCACAAGTGTCAGTTTTTTGAGGACTAAAAAGCAAACATTAATCTGTACTGTTTTTTTGTTCAAAGCATTTTTAAATCAGCTCTGTAGATTATGCAAGTTACAGTTTGAAATATGGTTTGATAGATTAATTGTGCATCCACACGTACAGCATGTGACTGACACAGTTACATTTAAATGGAATTGTATTTTATGATTTTAATGTGACAGATAAATTGATTAGTAATCTATAATTAGCTTCCTGTGTCGTTGCACGCAGCAGAGCAGCTGTGTCTCTGCTTCTTTAAACTGGATGTGACCTGATTTTACATCGTTTTAATTTTCTCTGACTTATATAAGGCGTCTCGCTCTCTGCTGGCCCGTTTCAGTTGCCTGTTGACACGTAATGGAGTTGAAAATGTGCTCCATTGTTGAGGTTTCTTGGTTCTGTGTTGGAGTGTAATGGAGCTGAATCAGCGTGTGTGTGTGTGTGTGTGTGTGTGTGTGTGTGTGTGTGTGTGTGTCTGGCTGCTCTTTCATTTCATGTTGTCGTGTCGCTGCAGGGCAGGACGGGGGGCTGCAGAGGGGGGAGGGGGTGCTCCTCCACTCTCCTTCTCTCAGCCTCATCCAGCTGCTGTCACACTAACATTTCTCCCTTCATCATCTCAGGTCTAACATTCAACGGCCCCACCTCCGCCAAGCCCACTGCTGACATCACCGCCAAGCAGACCAATGGCTCCACCCCGAGCCCGACTCAAAGCTCGAGCTCCTGCAGCAGCAGCAGCAGCAGCAGCAGTGTCGGCAGCAAGGAGTACAGCCGGCAGCTCACCGCTCTCAACTGCTCGGTGCGGGACTGGATCACCAAGCACGTGAACGACAACCCTCTGTGTGATCTCAACCCCATCTTCAGGGATTACGAGCGGCACCTGGCCAGCATCGAGCGCCAGTATGGAGCCGGATCTGCTGATGGAGGCTCTGAGGAGAAGAAGCAGGGAGGGATGCTGCCAACCACAGCCACCCCTCCTCCTCCTCCTCCCTCATCTTCCTCCTCCGGCAGCAGAAGCAGCTCGGTGGCTCCAGCCACCACCGCTTTGTTCTCCTTTGGCAAAAACACGACAGAAGACTCGACCCGGGACAAAAGCGCCTCCACCGCTGCTCCGATCAACACCGGTGTCACGTTTAACTTCGGTCAGAAGGTGGACAGCTCGGTCCTCGGCTCCTTAGGGTCCAAAACATCTACCCCCAGCTTCTCCTTCTCCTCCAGCGCCTCCTCCAGCCAGACCTCCCTGTTTGGAGCTCCTGGATCTGCTGCACCGCTGTCCTTCAGCGGGACGAAAACCGAAGACGCTCGGCCTGCAGGTACACCGCAAAGAAAATATTATAATGCTTGCAAATGTAGAGAGAAAGCTGAGACTAAAATCTGTAATTTCTTTATTTCTAATTGACATTTTTCCTTCAGCTGGTGTCACAGGAAGCATAAATCACTAATTAACTATCTTATTATCTGCTGATTGATCGATTTAGAGCTGCAACAATTAGTCGACCAAAGAAACAATCAGCGACTGTTTTGATAATCGGTGAATCATTTCAAATCCTCACCTGTTCCAGCTTCTTAAATATGAAGATTTGAAGTTTATATTTCTCACATATGACAGTGAATATTATATATTTCTGGTTTTGGACTGCAGGTTGTGCACACTTCAGTTTCATGACGTCACTTGAAGCTCTGGAAAGTTGTGATGGGTGTTTTCATGACCTAATTAATCAAGACAGTAACTGTCAGATATTAAAACGAATAATAATTAGTTTATTATGTCTGACAGAAGTTAAAAATAGCCGACTATATCCTCAGTTCCCAGAGTCCAAGGAGACGTCTATAAATGTCTCAATTGATTAATCATCTGATTACGTCGGCTCTGCTTCTAATCACTGTGTGAAATGAGGTTTATCAGGTTTTATGTGAACATGACAGTCAAAAATGACGTAGTCTGGGCGGAGTAAAATCGATGAACTGCAGCGAAGACGCAGTTACAAGATGACTTCCTTTCAAAACTTGTTTAATCCTTTGAAACCTGGAGTGACGTCACTTTTCTCCTGCTGCGTTCACACGTCTTTAACACGTGTCTGAGCCTTTGACTATTGAGCAATAGGGAAAAAACAAAAGCTAGGGAAAAATTACATTTATGATTATTATATGTTTGGTACAAAATGACTGTAATTTTAAGTGTTTTTTTAATGTAATTTCCTTGTTTTAATTTTTTTTAAACTAATCTCGTTTTTAATTTGCTTTTTACTAATTTCTCATTTCATTTTTTGTTGCTCGTTGCCTTCTTCCCATGTTTGTGAAAGAAATCCAGCCAATTAGCTCAGGTTTCAAAGGGTTAATTTGAACAGCAGTTCTAATCCCGTTGCATTTTTAGATTATAAAATCAATCACCAAAACAGCTCCTGATATATTTTCTGTCAGTCGACTAATCGATCTGAGTCAGTGTGGAAAGTAACTTCAGTTTTTTAGGTTTAATTGAAACAGCAGTCAGATATCTAAGATACGCAGCTCTCTATCTTAGAAGAAAACCAGTAAATAGTCGTATCGATGAATCGACTGACTTCAGCTCCAGCGTAAACCTCAAGTTTTTAATGTAATCTGGTTAAACAAGTATCACTTTTAATGGAGATAATCAGATCCTTAATTAATTCTAGATTAATTTGTGCACAAAGACACTTAAAACTGAAGTTCTGTGAGGATTTCAGTTAAATACAATCAGTTATAGCTGATTAAGTCTCGTCAGGAGGGATCACACCAACATCACTTTATAAACTCTTCATATTACATCTGTTACATGTCTGTCTTGTCTGATCTGTCGATTCTTGATGAATTGATTTGTTGTTTGGTCTATAAAATGTCCGAAAGTGGTTAAACACATGTTGATCATGTTTCTAAAAGCCCAAAATGGCGTCTTTAAATGTCTTGTTTGTCCACAACCCAAAGATATTCTTTTTGCTCTCACAGAGGACGAAAGAAACCAGAAATTATTCACATTTAAGCAGCTGGAATCAGAAATTTTGAATTATTTTGCTTAAAAAAAAAAGGACTTGAACCAATTAATCGATTGTCAAATTAGTTGGCGATTCATTTATAGATGACGACTAACTGATTAATCGTTGCAGCCTGACTGTCCTGGAAGAGCGAACAACTCCTGTAAAGATATTGAGTTTACTGTCAAATAAAACAGGATCTCTTTTATTTGGTTTAATTGTTACTGGATATCTAGTAATGAAGTCACCTTTTGTCAGGTAACTAGTGTTTGTCTACAGTCTGATTTTAAGCAGATAAAGGACGGTGTCATGTAAACTAAGGCTGCACTTTATTTTTATTATCTGTCAATCTGACATTTGTCAATTAATCAGGTCGTCCAAACTGACGTGGAAATAAATTGCTTGTTTTGTTCAATCAGACCAAAACTGATTAATATTTCAAAGACACAATCACATTTGAGAAGTCAAAACCACTTAATTATTCAAATAAATGCTGATTAATTATCTTTAGATCGATGAATCATTTCAGTTTCAGTCCTACACATCTAACATTCACCTCCTTTATGTTTTTACATTTATATTTTGGAGGCGTTTTATGTCCCGTGACTCCTGACAGTCTGATCCTTTTGTCTCGATCTTCTTGTTAAAAAATGTGAATGACATAATTTAATAAAATGTCATTTTTCTGTTTGTAGACGAGAACGGAGACGAGGAGTCAGAGGAGCCGCCCAAACCAGAAGTCAAAGAGGTGAAAGAGGATGACGCCTTCTACTCAAAGAAGTACGTCTCGCTGTCGTTAATTAAATGATGTAAATGGTGTTGAAAAAACTTTATTTATTAAATCTGCTGTTATTCTCTCTATCTTTGCCCGTGAGGTGACCTTGAGTGATTGTTCTTATAAATTCTAACCCACACGTGTTTCTGTTTCAGGTGTAAACTGTTCTACAAGAAGGACTCCGAGTTCAAAGAGAAAGGAGTGGGGACTCTGCACCTCAAAAACACAGAAGATGGAAAAACTCAGATGATCATTCGCGCCGACACCAATCTGGGTAAAAACAAAGATACAAAACTACAACTTCAGGAGGTTTGACCTTAGCCCCACTCAGAAATCAGCATGAAACATATCAGGAGTTGAACTTCAGAACAAGTTCAGTATTTTTAAGAGAAGATTGAAATCAAGCTTAGTTTTAGGGCTGACACTTTCTGATTGGTCGATGTGCTCTTGTCCCAGCGAATTCTCATTGGTTGCACAGTTGCTGGTGTTACTTTCTTACTGTCTTGTGTCCATCAGCGCTCTTTTGAAAATACCCAGGTGGGTGGAGGTGCACTGGTTGCTGTGATTTGGAATATCCCCGGAAGTGAAAATGTCGACACAAGTGTGTTCGTTTCTCCTCCATTGTCTTGTTGTTCAACACTTAAAGGGAAATTTCGGTTTATTTCAACCTGTCTCCTATCGTCCTAAATTTGTTTCAAGTGACTAGTGACATAAAAATAATAGTTAGCATGTTAGCCATTAGCCTAGATACAGCCGGGGCGCATAGTAGCGTCAGACCTGTTAAAACGTAAGTGAACGGGCAACCTTCAAGTGCAAAGTTAGTCCACTAAACAAGCTTTTTTTCCACAAAGACCGCCTCATATCGTTAGGATAAATGTCAGAGAACATATAGAAAACCACATGTAAACGTGTTGTCTTACCTTACCGGTGTGCTGCCATGTTTGTTTACCATTTAGCTCTGCTTTCCAAAGCGTGGCCGAAGTATCGCGAGAACAAGCAGCGATCTCATACCGTGCCTGAAATCTCGCGAGAACAAGCAGCAACAGCTGGAAGGCAGAACCGGACAGTAGCCTGAAAAGTTCATTCATTTATTTTATGAAAGATTTATAGAATAATGGCTGACTTTTTGCCAGACTTCGACTTTGTGGAGGAGGAATTTGATTTGGCAGAGTTTGATGGCCGCCCTTATTTATTTGAGCCAGAATACACTGACGAAGAGCTTCGTGAAATTGAAGAACGGAGGAGGAGAGAGAGAGAGAGGCGCAACAGGTAGAGGACGAGAGTGTAGCTCTGGAGATTGGTGGTGTACCTGTGAATGCTGTGCCCCAGTGCCCACAGAAGAGGAATGCCTCTGTTGCAAGGAATGGGACCGGTTGCAGCCTTATTTTCAAGGTCTGGATGTGACCGAGGACGAGACACCTCCACCTGGAGTAGTATCCAGCTGGGCTTTGTCTAGAGCTACAGAGATATATTTCAGCCGCGCTTTGGAAAGCAGAGCTAGATGGTAAACAAACATGGCAGCACACCGGTAAGGTAAGACAACACGTTTACATGTGGTTTTCTATATGTTCTCTGACATTTATCCTAACGATATGAGGCGGTCTTTGTGGAGAAAAAGCTTGTTTAGTGGACTAACTTTGCACTTGAAGGTTGCCCGTTCACTTATGTTTTAACAGGTCTGATGCTACTATGCGCTCCGGCTGTATCTAGGCTAACGGCTAACATGCTAACTATTATTTCTATGTCACTAGTCACTTGAAACAAATTTAGGACGATAGGAGACAGGTTGAAATAAACCGAAATTTCCTTTAACTGTTCGTACACATCAGACGTGACAGTTGGTCTTTGTGGTATTTGTCCCGCCCCTCCACATGTCCACGAGGGGCAGCATTGACTCCATTTTATGTGACCATGTGGGCTGTATGCGCAGCTCCAGTCTCTTCCTCCACACCAGCCACAGCTGCCTCACCACAGTGACTTTAAGTTAGATATCCAACAGGCGTTCACTCCAGACCCAGCAGCATCTTATTAGTTTCACTTTGACCTAGTGTTCGCAGTAGGAGGATGGTTTGCTCACCTGCCCACCCTTACTGCTGTGGGCTAAAGCAGGCCGTCAGTTGTACTATGTATAGAACTGTGTGCGTGTCCGCGTGACCATTCAATGTGAAAAGTATGTCCGAGCCTTAAATATTCAGTTCAGTTCGGTTCAATAGACTGAAGAACACTCTTGTGCCGGAGGATGCTTCAAATCACAGTAACTAATAAGTACAGAAACAACGGTTCACAACCAGTGGGTTCCCCCTGCACAGAAATACCATCATACCTTATACCCTGGTGACGTTTCAGGAAGGTTTGACGGTATGAAAACATACATCAGTTTTAGTTATCACCAACAATGAGGTGTCGACTCACGGTTCAGTCAAATCGGTTAGTTTCCAGCTCGAACACGTGTTGGAGTGCGCAGAAGTAGGAAGGGGAGACTTATCTTTACTGGTGTGGATCAAACAAAGAGCAGGACATCAGAAGTAGATTCATCAGCAGCACGTTGTTACCCAGAGAATTCAGCATGTTCCTCTTTTGTCTTTGTCCAGAAACTGACTTAAACTTTCCTCCCCTCCCCCTCTGCTCACAGGTGTGTCCCATTTACCCACTCACCTTCCTGTCGAGGCTGATAAAGGCCTACTCTGTACTTTTCTCTCTGCTGCACTTCTTAGAAACACAGCTGATGTTCTCATTGAATAATTTGGGCTTTAAAACGTCAGAAAATGGTGACAAACAGCGCCAGGTGTCATCTTCAGATACTCTGAGATACTCAGCTAACAGAGACAAACTGCGGCAGATAAGAAAAATGTTCTGTCTCTCCACGTCGTCCTTGTTCTGTGTAAAGTGTTGTTTTCAACCTGAAGGTGCTGAATCATTTAAATACACATAAATATTCAGAGAGTGAACTCTGAGACTCAGAGCAGAGAGGAAACGGATGTTTTCTGTCAGCTGAGCGGTGATCAAACAGCTCCACCTGCTGGTCAGACTCAGGAACTGCTGCTTCCTGTGACACATCAGACGAGTGTTAAAACAGAAATGACATCCAGTTATCAGAAGTTTATGAATAAATACAGAGCAGGTTCAGTGTTTTCTTACTTGAGCTTCTGCTGAGTGACATCGAATTAATAATCATTTACTCAAACAAATAATTGACACATGAAAATACACGGGTCAATTTAAAATGCATCAACTTGTCGGCAGTGAAACAGCAGCTGAAGGGAAAAGGACTCATTCGTCTGTTACTCAAACTGGACTCCCAGGATAGTTGACTAATCAATCAGTCGATTGACAGAATTATAATTTTGATTATGAACTAATTCTGAACAAACATCACCTGGATCCAGTTTCTCCAGTCTGATAATGTGCAGGTTGTTCTGCCTCATGACAATAAACTAGATATATATTTGAGTTTTGGAAACTGTGTGACAAGCGTTTTTCACCTCTCGTTAACGTTTTCACAGGTAAATTATTTATCAATTAAACATTAAGTTACATTAAAATAATTGTTAATTGCAGCCCAGACTTTAAGTCATTTGTAACTTGAACTAAATCTGAGACTTCAAGAACTAAAAGGAATTAAAGTTGTAAAATTAAGATGAAGAAGACGACTAAACAATTACCGAAAAACCCTAAACCATAATAAAATGAAGACAGAGTAAAGGAGCACTTTCTTTTTCTCACGTGCCTCCATGGTGAACGAAGAATCCAAAAACAAAGATAGTTTGTGATGAACTAAAGTCATAGGCGACCACCTTTAACAACTATATCAAAACGTCTGTTTACAAACGCTCACACAACTTGTGTAGTATAATCCAAATTTTATTCATCTGTCCTCTCTTCAAAGCCAGACTCCACTGACAAAAGCAGTAATTTTACCTCACTGAACACAGGAGCTGCTGGTGTACTGCTGCCTCAGTCAGATGGGTGGCTTGTGTTATTGTGTGACTTTGGTGTTTTTACGGGTTAGTTCAGATTCACCAAAGTCACACAATAACACAAACCACCCATCTGACTGAGGCAGCTGTACACCAGCAGCTCCTGCGTTCAGTGAGGTAAAATTACTGCTTTTGTCAATGGAGTCTGGCTGTAATGAGTTTCACTTTTAATTTAGTTCCCTGTCGGAGAGTGCCGTCTGTTTGAAGAAGTGATCATACGCCTGGATAAATAAGACTTCAATTGATAAAAGAATTTTCTTCGTTTTTGGATTCTTCATTGGAAAGTGTTCTTGATAAATTTAACGTAACGTGGCTAATAAAAGTACCGCTATCAAAATGCTGATCGACGACCTTTGTGTTTCAGGAAACATCCTGCTGAACATCATTGTGCAGGCGTCCATGCCGTGCTCTCGATTGGGTAAGAACAACGTGATGGTGGTGTGCGTCCCCAACCCGCCCATCGACGACAAGAACCCCACCAGCCCCGTCCCCCTCCTGATCCGGGTCAAGACCGCCGAGGACGCCGACGAGCTCAACAAGATCCTGGAGGAGAAGAAATGCTGAACCCTCCCTCTCTCCCTCTCTCCCCTCAGACCCTCCAGACTCATCGACCTCATCACGCCGGTTTTACTCCCACACACTCACACACACATCTGTCCTTAACTCGTCCTGGTCAGCCACCTCTCTCTCTCCCACAGCAAATTGGTCGTCATACTGTGAATTTTGAATCACAACTATCAGAAGCAGGTCGTCGTCTACATTCCTCCCAGTCCGACGACGCTGCTGCTGCTGCTGTTTTATTCGAGGAACACAACGTTACGTTATCTTATCGGTCTCGCTGTTTAACTCTACTGTTTTAATTTGGTCGTCGAGTGACTGAAAGTGTGAATCCAGACGAATTCTTACCACTGAGTTATTTTGGGGGGAACCTCCAAATAAAAAGGTCCAGTCGATTTGGTTTTACAAATTAAATACTCGCAGTAACAGTTAATTTTTTTCCTTTTTAAATGAACGTGTCGAGGATGTAGTGCGTCTGCTGAGTGTTTATGTGCTCTGGAATCTATTTATTGTGTCGGCAGGATTTGTACTCTCACTGATAGAACCTCGTGTGAATGTTTCTCCCCCCCGCAGAGCTTCTGATGACGGTGTGGAAGGGAAGTGTGAAACAGACCCGTACTTTTTATTTTCTGTAAACATGGACTCTGTTTTCCAAGTGTCCTTTGTGTGGCCTTTGGCTCGGCCTTCGAGATGAGGCATGCTGTCATCGTCTGAGAACATTTGTAAAGACATTTATTGGGGAATAAAAGGAAACAAACAAACAAACAAACAAACAATGTCTGCTGCCTTTTCATTTTCTGTGTTTCATATTAAAGTTTTCCCTCCAAAAATATCCTTCTCACGTCACTGCTGGTGTTAAAGTGTGAAATAGGAGTTTGAAACATCAGCTGTGAACTGAGGAGAGATTAGGAACAACAGTGGGTAAATTGGCTAAATCCTTGGAAAATGTTAAGTTACTTTTTCTCACATCTCAAAATTCTTCACAAAAATCAGAACTTTATTCTCCTAAAACTTTGATTTTCTTCTCAAAATATAACTACATGATTAAAATTTCAGCGTAAAATTTAAGTGCATCTGTTTAAGTCTGACATTAGAGTTAAATTAAAATATGTTAGTCCTGAAGGTGATGCTAGAGTACAGAGGCGTATTGCATTCACTTGACAAATAAAAAAAAGCCCTGTTTTCGAGTATTTTATTTATTTTTCTGTTTGTTTGTTTTTTTGCGGTAATTTTTTCTGTTTTTCAGGGTATTTTTTTTTTCCTGAACGAGGAGACGAGATACTTCAAAATCTCGCGAGAAGCTCCCACCTGGCACCTGCAAGTGACCCCTGCGTCCATGGTGACTCCTGCTCATGGATGTATTTTGTCTGAACAACCACAAAGTCTTAAGGTGCCTGCGTAAAGTCGACAAACTAATGATAACACCATCTATTTGACTTAAAGCCAAGAGTATCTCCCAGTGTCTCAAACCCAAAACAAAGTAAAACTGGATTAAACTAAACAAGTCATGTTTGCTTCCATTATATCGAGCTCTCAAGAAAGGAATGAAAGCGTCTGTTGTTCTGTTGCTCTCTTAACTTAGAAATACTCTGAAAAACAGAAAAAAAAATTACTCCGAAAAACAGAAAAATAAAATTACTCAAAACAAATTTTTCTTTTATTTGTCAAGTGAATGCAATACGCTTCCGTACTAGAGGAAAGATCATGGAGTGATTAAAATTTAAAGCGTTATGCCTCTGGAGAGCAGGACTGGGTTCAGTAACAACTTCTGCTGCTTTTTAAGTTTTGTTTTATTCTAACTTTCAGCTCCATGTTTAAGATTCACCTCCAAAAATGTCCTTTTAGATATAGATATTAGGAACCGAATCGGGGGAGAAGGCAGTGAGCTGTGAACGACAAAATGATCCAGAAAATTAGCAAGAAATTAGTAAAAACGAGAAAATTAAAAAACAAAAAAAAATTATACAATGTTTTAAATAAATAATAATTATATTTTTTTTCCCTTCCTTGGCTTTCTAAATTTTATTATTAATTTTTTGCAGTTTGTGGAACAGTTCCTCCCAAGTTGCTCAAGTTGCTTGTTGCCTTTTTTGCCGTGTTATTTAAAGAAATTAAAGAAAATTGCTTCTGTTACTAAAGATGTTGTAAATCCAGACTACAGAATGATTCTCAGCAGACAAGTAAAGTTCACTATGTACAGTATTCTCCCACAATGCAATGCAAGAAGGAAGTTGAGGAGCTGCTCACGGCTGGAACTAATTAAAATAAGTCGATGTAGAGGATGAAACGGCTCCACAAAGATTTCAAAAGCTAAAATCAATCTGAAAATGAAGCACATACTGTCTGGAATTATGTGCTGCATGGTCTTGGGATGCAGCTTTAGTCTTGTTTTAAAAATGGAAATACTTTCCAGTCAGACACCAGCATCGAGTCTCCACGTTATTAAATAAATGAATGGAAATATAAAAATAAAATAAAGCATAAAAGTAAAAAAAAAATAGACACATTATAAGGCTCTTTAACAGGAGGAGTTTAAGGTGGTGACGCTCATTTGTCTCGCTTAAAATGTGTCATTTATTTATTTTCTTTTCATTTGAATTCATAGTTAAAGTATTTTCAGCCAATATATATTTTTGATAGCATTATATGTCTTTAAATTTATAAAAGATATTTTAGAGATTCCTCTGTGTGTCACTAGAGGGCGCCTGGCTACCACCACAGTACAGGTACTTTAGTTTGTCAGTGTTTTACATCATCACAGCCCAAATATTAAGGTTGTATCAAATCTAACCTGATAAAGAAAATGAAAAGTAAAGTGTTGAACATTCACACACGACGTCCTGATGATTAAAATCCATAAAAAGTAATATTTTGTTCTCATATTATAGGTGCTTTTTTCCTCATTATTTTGCAGTATTCTTTCTTGTAACATCATAGTTTTGTCAGATCAAATTTATCCTTAAAATATTACAATTTAAGCAAAAATATCAGTGTCAAATTAAAACGTTTTAAGAATGAAGTTATATTGGGAAATAAAGCATAAAATAATTTAGCTTCAATTGAATGGCATTTTTGTGTAAATCGTCTGATGAAATTCTTCTGACAGTCACTTTTAAAATTGAGGATCGTCAACATTGTTAATTAATCAGTCAAACAGTTCCTGAATTAAATTAATTTGTGAAGTTTATCGAGCAAAGAAAAGAAATGAGCCGATGTTACGAACCTTAAACATTTCTAGAGATAAGAGACGCAACATTCAGCTGAGCAACACTTTAAAAGGTTCATCCTCTGGAGAGCAGGATCAGTTCAGAATTCACAGAAATATTTTGATTCTTCTTGAGCACAAGTGGAGATCTACCGAGAAGAAACCCAGATTATTTCCTGGAAAAGAAGCCTGTAACTGTCTTTAACTTCTCTGGATCAAACTGAAGCGCCAACAAACGTGACGCAGAAAAAATAAAAGCCCACGTGCGTCAGTTTTTCTGGTAATGTGTATTTCAATAAATAAATACAGTAAAATGTACATACGTTTGGAAACTAAGCAACAGAGGTGAGATGGAAACATGCACATTAACTGTGTCCGTGTACAAAAGCCATGATGAGCGTTAAAGGAACAACGAAAAGTTTTTAACAAACGTTTCAAAAAGGTTCTAAAAGCGTTTTACAGTGCAAACTGTCGTCTTGCTCATATCAAACGTTTCTCAGTTAAAGCAGTCTTTGCTATTGATCAGCGTGGATACATTCAGCTGGAGAAACTATAAACTACATCATCATCATCTTCATCATCGTCAATAACACTGAGGAGACGAGTAGGTCGCCTCACTGACAGGAAAAAGTGCCCTGTGGAATATTTCACTGTTAAATACGACACAGAGAAAAAACACTTTGATCGAGGATGGCTTCGTCTCTGAGTGCAAATCAATCACTGATAATAACTGATCAATAACAACAACAACAACAGCTGTCTGAACTCCTCCCGTGATCCTTCAGCTTCTCCTCAGACGTCGAGTCTCACCGTTAAATCGTGAAAACACCAGACGACAAAATCTTCAACAAAATCAGAGCTGTCTGAAAATCATTTTCTGATTGATCACAACTTTTATTTCTATAAATCAATATCGAAATTGTAGATATTTTGTCCTGGACAGTGGATCTATGACTCCGCCTTACTTTGAGGTTTTCACTACTTTCAGACATTTGTAAAAACGTAATGAATAACTGGTGAAACAATCAGAGTAATATTTAATAGATCTAATTATTAGTTGCCGTCCTGAAGCTTTACGTAAATGTTCTGGTGTATTATTCATGGTTCAGTTTTATTTTTCTTGACCCATAAATTTCAAATTTATTTACAGCAATTTTGCATTTCGAGATATTTGTATGTTGCTAACTTGTAATATAATCCTGCTTTGTTTTTCTGAAAATTAAAATGTCTTTAATTCAGAAAAATAAGCAGAATTTTTTTTTCTTAAAACTTTTCTCATAATTCTGAGGTAATAATTTAGAAAAACAAGACAAATCTTTAGATATGTTATGGTTCCGTTTTTTACATTAATTACCTGGACAAATACTGACGATATGCAATTTTAGTATCTGTAAGAATTATTGCATAAAAGTTCCTCAATTGAAATCGAATCAAACGGGGAATTCTGTGACAATATTCAGCCGTAATGATTAAAGAATAATTCAATAATTTATTAAGTAACAAAACCAGGGTTGCAGCTTACAATTATTTTTATCACAAGCTTTAAACGACTGATTGATTTCTCTAAAAAATGTTTTTTAAAATGTCCAAAAATAGTGAAAAAGCTCATCACAAGTTCCCAAAGTATTTTTTATTTTTATTTTTTAATTTAGATTTTTAAATTTTAAGAAAAGAGTCGCAATTTTCCAAAAAGGCAGAATTTGGGGAGAAAAATATGTAAAATTTTGAGGGTTTTTTTCTTAGCACAAAATTTGAGTAAAATTTATTGATGGAATCATAATATTTTGGGGAAAAAGTGGATTTTTTTTTTTTAACAATAAAAAGTCATGTGTAAGTCCAATTGATATTTAATCCTCATAATATTGAGTGCTTTTATAATTCCTTTGCCACATTATTACAACAACGTTACTTTCTTTTTACTTACTTAAAATTTTGTTAATAATATTCATTCAATAATCAACATGATAAATTCTTTGTTTTAGGATATTATTAGTTCTTCCTAATAATCACAACTTTAATCTTTCCAAATTCTGATTTTTTTCTCTCAAAACATTACTTCCTTAACATCAAAATCTTAAGGTTTAGCTTTATTACATTTTCAAGTAATTTTAATATTCTAAATTGTTACAGCAATTTTATTATTGTTTTTTTAATATTACATTTAAGAATCAAAGATTATCAACATTCATTCATGATTGATGTTCATCAATTTTCCTTCAGTTGAAGTGATTAATCAAACTGTCTGTATTAAATTAATTCACTCGTTTATTAAGCAGACAAACAAATGACTGATTAATCTTTAAAAAGGTATTTAAATTGAATATTTAATGACTCCAAACTGAGGGAACTTGTGACGGACGTCTGTCTTTATCTGATATTTTACGGATGATTATTTTTCAGCCCCAGCTCTGATAATGTCGACTGATTTCGGTGTCTCCGCTCTCACAAACTCTCCGACGTCTCCGCAGATTTAAAGACTGATGTCTGGAAGCCTCAGCTGGTTGTTTAAAATGTTTTACATGACGTGAAAGAAGAAACATTAAAGTTACATACAGTCAGATTTTAAGGCTTCAGGAGCACAGAGGGAGAAAAAACTTCAACATCAACAAACTGAAAACACATCTGGATCCCGTCAGGACGCTTCCTTCGGTTTTTACTCCAGTTTCCCTTTAAAATCGTCTGTTGTTTCTTCATGAGGTTTTCAAGTCACTTCCAGTTTGTGAGTCGCAGTTGCAGTTTTAAAGAAAAGTAAAAAGTCAAAGCTGGGATCCTGTGATTCTTCTTCTTGTTCTTTTTAACTCTGTGGAAGTCGACGACAGTTTTTATCATCACACAGCTGCTTTAATGAAATACAGATGTTGTGTCCGTCGGCTCGGGGTCCGTCTGGAGTTTGTGTTCGATGGTTTTAAATCAAAAAACAGACTCGCTGAAAATAATAACTTATAAGTCTGGTATTAAACTGCTGAACACACCTGACTTAGATTAAATCATTTCCAGGATTCAGTCTTGTTATCTTCGATCAGACTGCCCCTAATTTAAAACTCAGCTAGTTATAGATTTTAATATCACCCGGAAGGTGTCATGGAGTAAAACAACACTGATTTATGCTCTCATTACTGAACGTCATCCATCTTGTCTCGTCTCATTTTCACTGTGGATCATATAAAGGAATATTTCACCCCTCAAATGATCATCTGTGTCGCAGTAACTCTCCCTGTGGTCAATTTAATCTGTCAAGAGCACTTTGTCTTTGTCGAACGCCTCCATGATGAACGAAGAATCCAAAAACAGAGATAATTCTTGATGAGTAGAAGTCATAGGGGTCCACGTTTAGCAACAGCAAAACTCTCCTAAAACATCTCGTGCAGTGTCATCATAAAAAAAAAAAAAAAGGCAATGAGCAACTTGGTACGACACGTCCCACAAACTGCAAAAAAAAAAAAAAAAAAGATTTAGAAAATTATTTTTAAAATATAGGGGAAAAAAGACATTTTTTTTGTAATTATTACATATTTAAAATTATAAAACAAATATATATTTTTTAAGGCTCATTTTATTGTTTTCAATTTTCTCTTTTTACTAATTTCTTGCAAATTCTTTGGGTCATTTCTTCCTCCACTGCTCATGGCTGTCTTGCCACGTGTTTGAAAGAAATCAAGCCAATTTGCTCAGGTGTCAAAGAGTTAAATAGTGAGGTTTAATGGAAATGCATGTGTTTGGAAGTACTGATCATACGACTGGATAAATGAGACTTGGGTTACAACTCACGAGCTGTGTTAGAGTTTGTAAATGGATGTTTTGATGTAGTTCTGCTGTTGTTAAACGTGGACCCCTATGGCTTCAATTCATCAAGAATTTTCTCTGTTTTTGGATTCTTCGTTCACCGTGGAGGCATGAGAGAAAAAGAAAATTTTCTTTGTGAATTCAGCGTAACACAGGGAGAGTTACTGATATACATACAGTCATTTGGGGAATGGATTATTCCTTTAATCAGTTTGACTGTGGGCTGAAACGCCAGCATGTGCAGCTACTTCAGGTTGTGTTGTCTTTGAGATCCATGCGTACGACATATTTTAGACTGTAAAATCATTTCTGGAGCGTCTCACTGATCCCAAACGTGTTGTAAAATCAAATTAGTAAACTGTCTGCACACCTTTATTTTTTCTCTCTGACATCTCAGTATATTTTTATATTTGCACTTTGCGTAATAACAGTAATAATAATTTGTTGCTGTACAAGTTTGAAACTGTGGTGAGGTCAAAGATCTGATTTACACGCTATTAGGAGTAATGACATCACACACTCGGTGCTGAAATTATTATCTGATTAGTTAGCAAAACAAAAGACAGTGAACTTTTAAATAGTCAATGTATTAAGTCATTTTAAATATAAGATTTTTAGATTTTATTAATTATATTTATAATTTCATTACAGTTAATTGTTGTATACGGCAGCGAACTGTTGCTGGTGGTCTTCGGGGAGGTTATAAAGTCGAGTTCACAGCGACAGATGTGACAGACGGGTCGTGTTTTAGTCAAATTTAACACCCAGTCAGGACGATACGATCAGCTGATTCATCCAGGGTTCCTTCACAGTATGGGATTTGATTTTAGTAAGTGACTTTCCAGGTCTGAACACATTTGGAAAAGTGAAAAGAGTCTGGAAAAATCTTTGTGTTTCCAGACTACTGCCCCAACTCTGTTTTCTAAAATCTGAAATTCAGAATTTTTTAAAAATAAACTGATGACACAAGCAGAGTGTTTTTCATGGCGTTTGTAAAATATATTAGGGGAACACTTATTTTTCTGACAAATATGGTTTAAAAATCGAAGTCTGTAAATTTGAACTTTGAAATGCTAAATGTGCAGGAACCCTGTTTATCAGTTCGCTGAGTGACAGGAAATCATCAATTTATCATTTAAGACGAAGATGAACTGGAAAATTTGGAGGGAAATTGGTTGTAATTTAATGATTAAAAAACTCTGAATAACTCTCTGGAGTAAAGTCACAGTTTTCTACGAAAAATAAGTTTGATTATAAGAATAAATTTATTTTAAGAATTATGATTTTATTCTGATAATGTGAGTTATTTTAGTTTATCATCAATCAGGTCATTTTTCCAGTGAAATAACCAAGTTTTAATTTGATTTATTTTCTTTATTTAAGTAATTATAATCACATCGTATTCTGCTTATTGTTACTGTGAACTTTAACGTGTTGGCGGGGCGATTAAATCCAGTTAATGATTGACTGATTTACCTATTTGACTATTAATTAAGCTGAGCAAATGAAAACTATGAAACATTTAAATAATCATTACAAGTTAAATGTTTGCTGGTAACGGGTTCTCAGGTGTGCTTCTTCTCGTTGAACACGTTCGGAACATTTAATCGACATGAAGTCAAAGCTGTGATGATCATTTGTTTTTTATATTTTGACCTGTCTTAATAAATGAAGCAATGATTTGACCCCGCTGTGACCTCAAACAGAGCCGACACTACGTCTGGTTACAGGACTGAAGCCGTCCACTCTTTTAGTTTCCTCTCAGACACAAACATTTCAGTCCCTCTCACCTCCTGTCGTCGTAGATAATATTAAAAACAAAAAGAAAACCACAACGGTGGAACAGAAACAGAACGTGTCATTAAAAGCAGAACCTTTAAGTCGAGGCGTCTCAGTGAGTAAAGCAGCAGGATATTTACAAGAAAACACACATTCTTCACTTCCTGGTCAGAGTTCAGCCAATGCCTCTTCACACTGAGGTCATATGATATCCCGACGCCGGGCCCGTTTCCGTGGAGACGACCTCGGACACAGCAGGAACTGAAAAGAAGAAGAGGCACTTCCTGAATGGCTGGTTTGTCGTGGTCTCCTCTGACTGGTCTCTCCGGGTGAAGCAGGTGTTTGGTTGTTGGTCTCGGTCTGGACACCGGGGGGCGCTGCTGTGGTCTCAGTGGCCTGATGCAGGAGGCACTTGGTAGTGATGCTCTGAGTGAGTCCAGCCCTGCTATGTCATCAGGATGGGCTTCTGCCTCACCTCCAGGATGTCTGACACAAACAAACGTCACAGGTTAATGATGAATAAATAATTAACAGTAATTCAGTCACATTGTCCCCATAATGTCCCCATAACGTCCCCATAATGTCCCCATAACGTCCCCATAACGTCCCCATAATGTCCCAGGTTCCCTTAAGGACGTTTGCTGGATGTCATACTTCTGCCTCTTTTCCTGTCTTCACTGCTCAACTACTGATAAACTCCACGCTAAGTCTGACTGACTGTTTAACTGACTGATCACTCAGGTCTAAAGAAAAGCAAAGTCTAATCACCTGACTGAGTATTCAAGTAACTAAGTAACAAACTAAATAAGTAAACAAGTAAGTAACTAACTGCTTTGAGAAAGAATAGCCAAGTCCAATTAGCCCAGTAACTAACTCTTTGACTAAGTAAGTAACTGACTGAGTAAGCTGCCATCCAACAAAGTAACCAACCAACTGACAAAGTAACACAGTAACTAATTAATTAAGTAATTAACTAGGCCTAACTGACAAAGTGACAAACAACATCAATAAGTAACCAACTAATTATGTAACTGAGAAAAAATGGGACTAAGTTATAAACTGATTAAATAAGTAACTGACTCTCTTACTCAGTGACTAACTGAAAAAGTAAGAAAGTAATTATCTGACTAAGAAACCGACTTAGTATGATATTTAACTGGCCAGCTGACTCAATAAGTAATCAATAAAATTATGAACTAACAGAACAGTGACTAAATAGTTGCAAACTAACAAAATAAGTAACGAAGAAAGTAAAGAAATAAAGTAACTGACTAAATAAGGAATTAAAAAAGTTAAGTCAGTTAAGACAGTGACTAAAACAAACTACCTCAATAAATTACCAACTAATTTTGTTACTAAGACAGAATAGGGCTAAGTAATAAACTATCTCTAAATAAGTAACTGACAAGTAACTAACTGTCTGACAAGGTTAAAAAATATCTTACCAAGTACAACAAACTAAATAAGTAACTGACTAGAAGTATTAGAATGTACTAAGAAAGACAGAAAAAGACTAGATACGTAAAACATTTTACTAAATAAGTAACTTTCACTAAGTAACTAACTAAAAATGTAAAAAAGTAACTATCTGACTAACTAACCAACTTATGTACTAACAAAGACAGAAACAAAATGACTAAATAAGTAATGAACTAGTTAAAGTAAGTAACCAAGTGTTAACAAAGTCATGAACTTACAATCTTACTAAGTGACCAACTACTGTAATAAGTAACCAACCAACCAACTATCTACCTAACTAACTACCTACTTAACCAACCAACCAACCAACCACCTACCTACCTAACTAACCAACCACCTGACCGACCGACCAACCAACCACCTAACCAACCAACCAACTACCTGACCGACCGACTGACCGACTAACTACTTAACTAACTAACTAACTAAGAAACAGAGAAAGTGACAGTAATAAAGTAACTGACTACATAAGTAACTAACAAATTCTCTGACTAAGTGAAGAACCAACTAAATAAGTAATGAACTGGTCGTCTGACTCAATAAGAAATTAAGAAAGTTAAGTAATAAGAAAGGTGGTGACTAAATAAATAACCAACTAACTAAATAATTAAATGAATAACTGACAAAGTAAAAAACTAACTGTTACTAAGTAGGCTGACCAACTAACTAAATAAGTGACTGACTGATTCTGTTACTAACTAAGAAAAAAAGAAAGAAAGTGACCAAGGAATAAACTAACTGAATAAATAAGTAACTAACTCTCTTACAAAGTAACTAAGAAACTATGTGACTAAGTAACCAACTAACTAAGTAAGACAGTAACCAGATGGTAGGGTTGGGCGATATGTTAAAAATTTCCAACCGGCCACCGTCAGCCCATCAACCGCCGGTTGCTGATATATTCGGCAGTTGTGTGTGTGGAGGAGAAAAAAAAAAAGAGGGAGGATGTTGCATTCATCTGATGTCAGAAAAAAAATCGAAAAATGACTCGGATCTTCCGACACCACATGAATGCAGCAAAAAATGCAGCGTGCTTTGCGCACCCACTCATGTCCAACATGGCACGGAGGTATCTGTGCATACCGGCAACAAGCACGCCGTCAGAGAGGGTGTTTAGCACGGCTGCTAACACTGTTAACCATATGCGCACTTTGCTTACGCCAGATAACGTTAGCATGCTCGTTTTCCTCTCCAAAAACATGTTAAACGTTGTGTTTTTGAGTTAAAGACAGCGCAAAGGGACTTTATTATTTATGTTTTTCCATTGTTCTTCGTTTAGCCTATATTTATTATTATTATTTGTATTTATTTATTCAAGCAATAAGCCTACGAGAGGCTTTTACAACAGTTATAACAGCTTAAGGTTTTTCTGCCACGTCCGCAACGGCATTGTTATAAAGACAGCGCAAAGGGAGTGGACATCATTATTTTATGTGATGTGTGATTTTTGCACTTTATTTTTTCAGTGTCCTTCGCTTATATTTACTTATTTGTTATCATAGGCTGCTGTTACTGTGTAACTTTTGTGGACCGACCAACTGTTTATTCTGTTTGAATCAATTTACCTGCGCCTTATCCTCTGACTGTGGTCTTTAATGTCAAAATTATTGAACTGAAATTTTACTGAAACATACAACCTATAGACTATACTCTTATTCATTAAAAAAATCACCTTGAGATCTTTGCTGAGTAATAAGCTGTAAAGACGGACCGAAAACGACTGTCCGACACCATTTTAAAAAGAGTCTGACGGCTGCAGAAGGACGCATTCGCTCACAGCCTCTAAATGAGCAAACAGGTGGGAGATAGGGATAACATACCTGTCCTACTGTAACGATCGGGGTGCACAACTGCACATCTTTTTTGATGCAGTTCTCAAATATGGTTTATGAATTAACGTTACTTTCAGCTCCGCCATACTGACGTGTTTTGTGAAAGACTCGTCGGAATTCAGTGTGAAGCTTCCAGTTCAATACGCGCACACTTTGAATTGTGCTCTACGTAGTAATTATGAACTATATGCACCGAGTTGAATTCTGTGGAGACAGACCATTAATTTAGCAAAATAAAATGACAAAAATCGCCAAAAATGAAACCAACCGCGATGGACTCAGCCGATGGGCGATTGGTGATTGGCGATATATTTGTCCAATCGCCCAAGCCTACCAGATGGCTGACTGAGTAAGTAATGAAAAAAGCTGAAGTACTGAGAAAAACAAATACAAATAAGAATCTATCAGCACCTGAAGACACTGTATATGTACCTCATTTAATGGTTGTATCAAAAACATTTAAATGTTTAGGTCATTTGTTCAGTAACTCTCACAATGAATGATTTATGTTTGTACATTTTAAAATGATCAGAATAACACAAACAAGAAGGGAGCAGGATGATACTGTCTTTGCTGAGGAAAATGAGATGATAGTCGTGTGATAGTCTTGTAATCTCCACACTTCATTTTAGTGCTGAAAAATCATCCGGCTGAACCCATTAAAATTCTGCACCGAGGAAGAAATACGCTGGCAGTTGCCTCAGGTAGAGTTAAGCTCAGGATACAGCACCAGTGCTCTGTGTCAGGAGGGAACTTGTTTTGGTGGAACATTGTACACATAAGGAGGCGAGCGCTGGCATTAACATGTCTGCAAAAGAAAACACTGAAAAGAAATTTGAGCATGTAGGTGGCGAGCTCGGAGGTACACAGCCGTCAAAGTGTGGAGAAGGGTCTGCAACAGGGATTTTGAAAACAGTAACACACAGGTAGCAGAAGGAGAGGAAACCATCTAGAACAGGCGGCTAACAGCAGGCTAATACACACAGTCTGCATCCTGTGAATCATAGTACTGGTGCCATAGAGTGTGTGATGACCTCTGACCTGTGGTGATGCGGTGCAGCGGCAGGGTGACGTAGGTCAGGTGTGAGTAGAGCAGGAAGTAGTCTTCAGTCCGGTTGAGTTTGAGCCAGGAGCCGACCAGAGAGCGACCGGTCCCCGACAGAGAGCGAGAGCGCAGGTTGGAAGTGGTGTGAAGATCTGAAATACACACAAAAACATCATTAAGAATTACTGATGTTTTATCAGATTTAAAACAAACGCCTGACATGAATTATTTCATTTTACCTTTAATTTAAAGCTTAAAAAATCCTCAGAACCTCAAATTTTATGCAAATTAATTTCAAAGAACAAGAATCAAATGCAGAAATTCAGCCTTTTTCTGAAAATAAAATTCTGCAAACTCAAGAAAATGTTTTCAGAAAGCGCCACCTGCAGGCTGCAGACTTTATTACAGCTACAACAGAACAAACAGCCTCCTGATGATTTACTGATAACTGAGCTAAAAACAGATAAAGACTGACGCTGCAGGACAAACCAGTGTGACCAGTCTGTGTCCCAGTTCGTACCTTCGTCTTCTTCCTCCCTGAAGAACTCCTCGCTGTCGTTGGCGGAGTGAGACTTCTTCATCTCTGCGATTCGGTTTCGGGGCACTTTGCGTCTCAGAGACGGAGAGAAGAAGGAGGGACGGTTCCTCTCCGGGGTCGGAGGTGTGCTGAAGGACGTCACCTGGAGGAAGACGAGAGTCATCATCATCACTCACATACACATAATACTCTTTATATACTGACTGAAGTGGTGCCAAACTACTCAAGTTTTTATCCACGTCAGCTGATTCTCAGTTCTGGTAAATATTTTTATTCTGTTCTCTGTGTGTGTGTGTGTGTGTGTGTGTGTGTAAGAATATAAATAAATCAAAGTGTCATTTCATGGTGACCTCTGAGGATCCATCAGACGTCTGTGAGACACATCTGGAGGACAGACTGTTAAATGATGCATCATCCATCCAGCAGCATTTATTATTGATCACGACCTGATTTCATGTCTTTGTGCCGAGCTCATTGAAGCTTCGTGCCGCTCACAGGCGACTTGGAAACGCTGATCTGAAGCTTTCTGATGTTTTCTGTTCTGTTTCTCGCAGACAAACAGGAAGTGAACCCAAACTCCAAAACAACTTGTAAGCTGATGAAATGGGAAGTTTGGAGTTCCTGCTTTGTGAATTCAGAGTGTCTGTTTGGGGTTTAAGATGCCTTGAAATACAACCTCAGGTTTGACTTCAAACAGAATTTAAAAAAAAATGAAGAATCAAAAACTGAGAATTCAGTCTTTTTAGAATGAAACCTACAAAATAAAAGTCTGCAAATACCAAGAATTTTTTTCAGGAAAATCTGTCTTTGATAAACTAGACATGGAACATCTATGGTTTCTCTTTATTTCCCTCTGAGGTGTAGTGGAGTAGAAGTAAAGTACTTACGAGTATTAACTTTCCACATGTGTTTGTGAGCGTGTGTTTGTTCTCCTCACCCTCTCGTGCATGGGCGACACCTGGTCCTCCTCGGTGCCGCATGGGGAGGTGTCACCGGTCGGCACCCGGCTGACGGCCATCTCAGCGTGACCTTTGCCCTGCGGACCCTTCATCCGCACAAACTCCATGTTGTTGTACTTGTAGAAGCCGAAAGACATCCGCTGGGCCATCTTAGCAGCAACGCTCACCTGCAGCACCAACACAATCATGAGCCTCAACATGTGGGAAAACACAGATGTAAAAAAGATATTGAATATATCTTTTAACAGGATTTTTATTCATTTTGTAAATTGCTTTGATAGGAAAATGTATCAACAGTTAACCTTTTCTGACTCTGAAACAGTTTGTTGTGAAAGTTAAAGGTTCTGTATGTAACTTCCTACATGTACAAATTGTTTTTTGTTGCCAGTTGGTGACGGCTCGTAACATAATCTAAAAACTGAGACGTTCCCCAACTTTCTCAGCTGCCGATATCAGCCTGTGGACTGACTTCTATGTAAAAGACTCGGGACACATTTTCTGGGATAAATCCAAAGGATGTGACATCATGTGTGCGCCATGTGACATCATGTGTGCGTCTGTGCCTTGCCTTGCGCTCCCCTACAGTGCCAATTGTGTGCAACACTAGCTAATGTTAGCTTAGAAATGAAAACCAGTGATCTACATGTTGCAGCTGCAGCCTGGAGACAAACCCTAACTTTGGGTTTACACTGGCTGAATTCGAGCTGCTACAGCTTCTGACTGACGGTCTGTCTCCGGAGCTGCCGTCTGACCTCCTACCAGGGAAGAAATGCTACATTCATAAGGAGCTTGTGAGCTTGTGTTTACGACATGGGAAGGTGTGTACTCAAAGTCTGAAGTCGGAGTGCAGATGGTCTCTTCTTGTAAACATAGCTAACAGGAACCCTTTGAACGCAGCATAATCTCATTGCAGCGAGGACTGATGGCCACGGACCTCGAGCTATGCTAGCTAGCTAATTCTTGTCTCATTTGTGGTCTGATAAAAAGGTACATTAATTAAATTCAGTGGCCCTGGTGCTTTAAAGAAATCGTAGAGAAAACACTGACATATGAAATATATTGTGATATTGTAGTTTTAGCTGGCTAATGTCAGCTAACGTTAGCTAGTCCGGACATATTGTTAACTAGCTAACATAGCAAAATACTGTCTTGAGTGGGTAACCTCAACTAATTCGATCAGATTTGTTGTCAGATTGGTTTGCAAATCACAGCGCAGCTAATTTACAGCTAGCTGGGCGTCAGTAGCTGACTGTAAGCTAAGGTTATCCAGCTAGCTGTTGAGCTATCCTGCATGGACATGCCTTTAGTTACCTCATAACGTTAGCTGATAATTTGCCAACAGCAAGCTAGCTAGTATCATGGAGCCACTGGTCCAAGTAGTAACGTTACTCTAAATTCGATCAACACGATGACGGTCTATCACGTGCAGTCTCGTGGATTACACGTCAGTGTTTTGCCTGATTCCCAGGTGCTTGCGAGCAACAGGATGTAGACTGCAGTTCACTAACGGCCTCAGATAGAGGTGTCACTAATAACAAGGACATTCTGAAAGTTACATACACAACCTTCAAAAAAATAAAAATACAGCACTCTATTATATTAGTATTTCTTAGTGAAGTTAGAGACTCTACAGCAGGAAACGGCACTTCAAAATAAAAACTCTGTGCTGGAAATTCACTGTTCTTCAAAATAAAGTATGTTTTTTACAAACTTGACATGTTTACACTTACAGTCCATTCAGAATGGATCCATGACCCACCAGTTGGAAACCACTGCTCTAAACACCAAGTTAGCATGTTGTCATTAGCATTAGCTCACAGCAGCAGTAGCAGCGTCTCACCCGGTTGTCGTAGACCTTCTTCAGGGCCTCGTAGCGGATGGAGCCCTGGAAGATGACGCCCTGGAAGGTGTTGCTCTTGTCACTCGCCACCAGCTCCACACACACCATCTCGCCCTCGCCCACCGTCATGTCACTGAACACCTACACATAATAAAATAATATTTACCGTCAAATACCTTTATTATCTGCATTCATTCTTTCACACGACCCTAAAATGATCATAAACTAAGGTCTGGGAGCAATTCCCTCATCTCTCTCTGTCAGTGAGGAGATTTGGTTTTAGAAACTGAGCCAAACTAACAGAGTGACTGCTGGTTGTTTATCTGAGTACACAGTAAGCAGTTTTTTCTCGCTCATTGATTTCCCTCCAGGAGAGAAATCTGTGTGATCTGGTGTTTTTCCCTCCAGTCGACCTATAAAAGCAGGTGTTAGTGCAGGAGCTGGTTTTTAAATGGAGTGAAAAAGCATCAAGTCACAGTTCATTACACCGACGCATCGACAGGATCTCTGGACACTTCCAGGCTCTGTGGGGTCTGACTGCAGAGAGGAAAGGCTTCATTACTGAAGGAAGACCACTTTATACATAAGTTTATTATTTAGTCAAGAAAATAAATTTAAATAATTTAAAAAATAATTTTTGGATGGTTTGGACTTTTGGACCCATTATAGGAAGTTTTAGAGGCCACTGTCAAGTGATAAGAGTAGTGTGATGTCTCAGTGCGTAGTGTGCACTGGCCATCAGAGCAGAGAACACGTATAGTTCCTTAGTACGCTTGAGTAATTGCAATATTAAAACAAAAGTAGCTGGATCAAATATATACAAGGCAATGAAAATGCAAACCTTAGTTCGGACTTTCAGGTGTGAAAACGCCCTTATGTTACTTTCCGGTGCTGCATAACTTCATACTACATACCCACACGTCGCAGGATCTGTAGTGTGTTCACACAGGACGGTGACTAAATAAAGTCACTTTTGAGTTTACAGTTTGCAGAATAAAACATTTTGAGTGTGCTGTTAATGGATACTATTTTCATACAGGTCCAGTTTTTGGACTCAGGACGTATTTCACGGGCTGCAAATGTTCCAGTGAGCATCTGTATCTGTGCGATGAGACTCTGTTACCTCCTCAAAGTTATCGATCATGAAGAAGATGTTCGGGTAGCTCATCTTGGACTCCTCTCCTTTGCTGTCCATGGCGTGTTTGCTGGGAGATGCAAATACTTCCTGTAAAAAAAAAAAAAAAAAAATAACAGACAGCTTGATTAATCTGACTGTGGAGCAGCTCTGGTGCAACGACAGAGTGTGTGAGCTGCTGCAGAACTGAGTGATTTCATACCTGACACTTCTTCTTGTGGATGTGGATATCTCCTGCGTCTGAGCGCGTGCACACAGCACACGTCACCACGTAATCCAACTGCAAGAGAGTTGAGTTATTTATCATTACTGTGGACACTCCTTCATTAGAAAAAAAAGGCAATTTTCTTACTTTTCTGTCATTTTTTTAAACAATGTTTTTGTTTTCTGTCTTTATTTTCTAAATGCATGGACATTACCTTTGTACTTTTATTATCCTGTCAAACATTTTTCTTCTTTGTTAATATTATACTGTCCAGCACTTCCATAGTAAAACTGTAGTTAAAAAAACATTACCTCGACTAACTTTGAGTTATGCCTGAGGCTTTATGTCAGTGTCTGAGAGCTAATCTGCTGCGTGTAGATTAGAGTAGATTGTGGTGCATATTTATGTAGGAATACATTTTTTTACTTACTTATGTATTTCATTTTTTTCTTTTTTCCCCTTCCCTCTTGTGTTTGTATATTTATTTGATTTGTTAACACTTGGTAAAACTGTTTATGATAGAAAAGAAAGCAAAAAAGTTAAATTAAATATTATGAAAAAAAAATGCAGTTAAAAAGGTTTTTATGGAAACATAAGGGTGCACTTGTCAGGGTTTTTTTTCCTGAGATATAACAACACATCGTCTGCAGACAGAGATATATTTTGTTCATCACCACGATTTTTATACCTGTAACAATTAGCTTTAATCTTTTTAAAATGTATCAAATAAGGTGTTAAATTACAAACAGCTGGGATTTAACAACACATCATCTGCATACACAGATATTTTATGTTTATCGCCACTGTTATGTCTTTTAAATATTTAATCGCATTATTTGTGCAAAGGGTTTAATACTAATTGTAAAAATGAGGGGACCTGGAGGGCAACCTTGACACACGTTCCACAGGTTGTGATAAATGAAAATGCATGTTGGGTTTAACAGAAAATCTGAACCCATAAATAAGACTTAGAAGCATCTTCATAATCTGAACACAAGTTAAAATATTAGAATGATTCCTAATAGTTTTGGTGACCCTTGGACTTTCCTCTCCAGAGCAGGGATTTCCAAACTTATGCATGCCAAGGCCCCCCAATAAATATCAATTGACAATACTACAAAAAGTGTAAAAAATGAATGATTGAAGCCAAAAACAAAGCCTTCAATGCCTGCTCAGGGACAGTAGCTTGCTGCAAGACTTTAAGACTGCCTGGCCAGAAACTCTTCCTTTGGTTTGAAAATGTCGGCTGTTTTTAACCTCTGCCTGGTACTTTATTTTTTTAAGCGATGCTAAAGTTTAGACATTTTTAAACACTAATGTTGGAGCTCCTTGATACTACGGTCGTTAATAATTTAGCGCTGCAGCCCGTTTACTACCGGCACATCTGTGGGAAAAAGCATGTCTTAAAAGATTGATCTCGGACTTTGAGTCAATATTCAAATGAAGATCGATTTGAATCGGATGAATCGATTATTTTAACCCGGCCCTAGTCTCGAGGCAGAGAACGCATTTGAGGCCATCATAGCCATTCATACGTGCAGCTGTAAATCCAAACTTTTTGCTGCCTCATACTTACGAGTTTTACAAGTTCTTCGGATTCTGCAGCTGTGCTTTTGTCAGCTGGGTTGTTGGTGGCTCGTCACGTCTTTACCTTTTCAAAAACGTCCATTTTTTTTGAGTAAGTGCAAGCTAGCTAGGTGCTAGCAGGCAAGATTGCAAGAGTATTATTATTATTATTATTATTATTATTAGTATTAGTATTAGTATTATTATTGTTCAATTTTATTTGATCTTTTTCATTTTCCCCTCATCATTCCAGTCCCCCCTTAGCCTTTGAAAATCACTGTCCCAGAGGACACTAACAAGATATATCATGAACTAATATGACACAGTATTTGTTAATGAGATATTATCACATTAATCAATCTGAGTACGAGTTTATGCTCTAATTTCAGTGCTCAGAGTTCTTCACCTTCTGCAGGATGAGGTTCAGGTAGACGCTCTCTTCCCAGTCAATGTCAGGGTCACCAAGGCCCGGCAGCTTCTTGGAGTCTCTCCTGTAAACCTCCACCTCCACCTGTAACACACAGTTGAAACCCCTTCATCAGACATCATACACACACATTAACATCTGTCAGTGTGTGTTTATGTGAGCAGGTCAGGCTCAGTTCAGGTGTTCAGAGGAACCAGGACTCTGGAGACTTCCTGTCACATCAGTTTGACATCAAAAGAAGGGCAGAAACATAAAGGATGAGCTGCAGCAGGTTGTTCAGAGTCCTTTATGTGAGGACGATCTATCTCTATTGATTTGTTACTATGACAACATCAAAAGGAAATGAAACATGGAGGTATCGCTCTGTGTCTAAGGTGCAGTTTCTGCTTTACAAGACCAGAAACCAAGCCCTGTTATCTTTCTTTGCACATACTAACTCATAATAACAACACAAAACATGCTTTTAGAAATGTCTGCTAATTTATTAAAAAATAGAAAATCATAAATAAATCTCATTTACATAAGTATACGGACCCTTTGATCCTGCAAATGGAGCTCAGGTGCAGCCTACTTGCTTTCATTATCCCTGAAATATCACTAGAGCTTAACTGGAATTGATTCAGTTGATTGGACATAAAACAGAAAGGCACACATCTGTTTAAAAGGTTGGATCAGACAGCCACTGCTGTGGGGCCAGGTTTGTGTCACAGTTAAGTTACCGTGATTACAATTTTTTTTGACTTGTAAACAGTGTTTATGTCAACATACAAGCTGTAATTATGACTAAAGCTATACCACTTGGTGCTTAATAATCTGGACGTGCCAGGAGAGACAAACAGGCCTCATCGCAATGACGTGTGGAAGTGACAAAAAATAATTGTTAACTAGAATTAGTGCCTCACAGTTAAATGCTGCTGCAGACCAGTCAAGTTTTTCTTACAGTTAATACCCATGTCAGTGAAAACATGGATGCTTCACTCACAGATCTATACAATCAGCACAGTTCACCAATTCAGTATCTGACCAAATGTCTCCCCTTCTGTTCCTGAGATATGATGTTGTTTTATGCAGAACATGATGATGTCACAGTGAAGCTGACCTTTGACTTTTTTGATGTAAAAGGTCATCACTTTAACATTTTATCCTGTTAAACATTTGTGTCAAATTTTGTCATATTTAGCGCAGAAAACCTTGAATTAAACCTCAAAATGTGTTTTGTGAGGTCACAGTGACCTTTGACCCTTAACCACCAAAATCTAAGCTGTTCATCCTTAAGCCCAAGTGGACATTTGTGCCAAATTTGGAGAAAAGTCCTTAGTGCGTTCTAGACATATATCACGTTTAACAGGACACAGATGAAGTCACAGTGACCTTGACCTTTGACCACCAAAGTCTAATCAGTTGATTCCGATACAGATGCGAATTAGCTCTAAGCTATGATTTGGTATGGTGCACCAAATGGTAACTTTTATGTTTTGATCTATGCATGGTCCCTTTTAAATAAATAAATAAATTCTTGAGTAGATGTTTCTGCCAAAGTTGAATAAATTCCTTCAATGTTGACAAGAATGGGATGGACGCACTGATCTTGAATTTAGACTTTTGACCACTAAAATCGAATCAGTTCATCCTTAAGACCAAGTAGATGTTGATGCCAAATTTGAAGAAGTTTCCTCGAGGTGTTCTAGAGATATCACGTTCAACAGAAGACAGATGAGGTCAAGGTGACCTTGGCCTTGAACCACCAAAATCTAACCAGTTCATCATTGAGTCCAAGTAACATTTGTGCCAAATTTGAGGAAATTCACTCAAGGCCTTCTTGAGAAATCTTGTTAACAAGAATGAGATGAATATAAGGTCACAGTAACCTTGACCTTTGACCACTACAATCTAAATCAGTTATTTCAGATGCAGATGTGAATTCTCTCTAAGCTATAATTTGGTATGGTGCATCAAATGTTAACATTCATGTTGTTTGAAGACACTGGGACTTCATTATCATCTCGTTTGAGGACATTAACACTTAACTATCATTGACACAAAAGAACAAAAGAAAGAAATATTTATACAAGCATCCTTTTTTCATTTTATAAAAACGTATTCATATTTCTACATCTTTTAAAAATGTTTGTAAATCATATGAGCAGTATTTTCACTCCATATCTACCATGTTTTTAACCTTCACACGACCAACTCTAATCATACAACCGTCTTGAGTTGTGAGACTTTGCCATCTTATTAGCAAAAGGTCAGTTTTCTTTTTGATGTGTGTTCTGAAGGCAAAATGGAGAACAATGTGAACTTCAGCAGGGAGATGTAAGAACATTTGAAGGAAGTGGAACCATCCACACGGACCACAGAGACATTTCCCTTTAAGGAAATAAATATTATTCGGCATCAACCTGGACTTGCATGTCTTTTCCTGCTTCACCTACTGTATTTATGTTTCTGTCACATGAAGCAGGAGCATCTGACTGAAACATAAAGTCAGTTTAAACTGAATCTGCTGCTTTTAATAAAACGTGTTTACTTTGTGGCTGAAATCTGAAAACAATGAGCGTTATGTAAACGTTACATAAAGTGTGATGTCTGTCTGTGGTTATCTTTTGTTGTTCAAGACAGAACGCTCAGTTGCCTCCATAAAGGGGTATTTCCCAACGCCTTCACGTTTCAAAGCGTAACCATGGCGACCGCTCCTGTGCTCTACATGGCTCGTGAGTGATATGAATCCTGGCATGTGGAGACCTCGTATCTCCCTGTAGACCGGCTGCAACAAACCTTTATATCGTCAGGGTCTGGTTAAATAGAGATGAGCGGGAGACGCCTGAACGTCAGCTACAGAGACGACAGATACAGTATGTGGGTATAATCACCAGATATGAACTGTGAAGACTCTGAGCCTTGAACGTGCCCCACTAAAGCAAAAATAAGGAACTGAAGAATGGAGAGAGGAAGAGGAAGATGCTGCATAACGATTTTTACAGATTTCTTCATATTGAGCAATTAAAGCAACTCAAAGGATTTTGTTTTTAACTGTCTCTGAAACTCTCTCAGATTAATACTGACGTCTCTAAATGACCTAAATAAGCAAACGAGACCATCAGTGAGAAGACTGGATATTTCTACAAAGCTATTCTAAGGCTGAATCCCAATATACCCGTTACCCCGACAACTTGGCCCTTTCCCCCCCTGTTTCACGTCTAGGGGCAGGGTGTCCTGATTCTTGTTGGGACAGAGGGGCAGGGCGAAGTGTTGGGGCTACATGGCCCCTCAAAACACTCCAAACCAAGCGTTATGAGCACAGACTGTTGAAATAATGGATGTACCCACTGTGATGTCATCCATTGATTTGTGGACTGCCATTTTGAAGCCTCGAGTTTGGCATTTTGGCCGTCGCCATCTTGGATTTCTGAACATTTTTGGACGAGAGGGTGGAGCTGACTGAGGGAACCAGAGGACAAACTTTAGAGATAAGTATTAAAAGTCATCTTAGTGAGCGAATTGCATACATGTCCACATTTATGAGAATTCATCAACAAGATGGCCGCCACCAATGTATTTTCTTTGATAAAGGTTTTAAAAATTAAGATAACCATAGTATTATATTAGCTTAATTTGTTCCAAGGTTTTCTTTTTTATAGCAAGTATTACAAAAAGAAATGACAAGTATGCGAATGCCTTGGCAGCTAACCAGCTAGCTAGCTAACGTTATAATAACGTGTAATAGAGTGCTGCAGGGGTGACGTTTATTTGTAGGGCAACACAGAAATTCGCATAACCTTGGTTCCCGCGACAAAAATCCTTGATGCCTGTCCCCAGGTTGAACTTTGAAACATTTTACGGAACGCAGACCGGGAGAGCCGATGTCAGAGTTTGGCAGTGGGCCGTACGTTAGCCAGTGAAAAGTAGATTTTTTTTAGTTTCTGATGTTATGTTTTGTGGTTATGACTGAATCAGCAAAGAGAAAAATGAAAGATTGTTGAGAATTACTGAAAAAACAAACAAAAACTGAAAGGGGCAGTGATGGAGCACGGGTGAAAACACAGGTCAACGTCTGTCGGTCATTCAATAGATGGAGATAACTAATTCAAAACTGATCCTGAATTGGTGCTCTACCTCCTAGACAGGTATATAACATGTTTATTTATTTATTTACATCATCTTCCTCCTCCTCCTCCTCCTCCTCATCATCCTGTGGAGTCTGAATCCTCCGACAGCAAAATGACCTCACTGTGACTCAACGCTGGCCCTCAGAAGGATACAGAAACACACATGGACACACTCCGGTCTTTGTAATGCAGGTTGTGTCCGGGCTGCAGTCGGATGAGATGATGGGAGCCGTTAACCCGACCTGGACACAGAACAATGAAGCGTAACCGTGGCAACCGGGGATGGAGGGGGATGTAGGACAAACTACAAAGAGCAGACGGAGAGTCCAGACGAGTGAAATGTAATTATGAAGAGAAGAAGAGGGAGCAGAGGCCAGGTTTACATCATACTGTAGCTTCCCACTGGTGTTCCTTATGTGTTCAAATCAGAAAATATCCAGTGAGCCAAAATGCCTTGTTGATGCCAGAGGTCAGAGGAGAATGGCCAGACTGGTTCAAGATGACAGAAAGGCAACAGGAAGTCAAATAAGCACTGGTTCCAACCAAGGTGTGCAGAAGAGCATCTCTGAAGCAACAACACCTTGTCCAACCTTGAAGCAGATGGGCTACAGCAGCAGAAGACCACACCAGGTGCCACTCCTGTCAGCTAACAACAGGAAACTGAGGCTACAATTCACACGGGTTTTCTCACCAAAACTGGACAATAGAAGATTGGAAAAACCACATTCAGATGGAAGCATGGATCCATCCTGCCTTGTATCAACGCTTCAGGCTGCTGCTGCTGCTGGTGGTGTAATGGTGTGGGGGAGATTTTCTTAGTACCAACTGAGCATGGTTTAAACACCACAGCCTACCTGAGTATTGTTGCTGAGCGTGTCCATCCCTTTATGACCACAGTGTACCCATCTTCTGATGGCTACTTCCAGCAGGATAACGCACCATGTCACAAAGCTCACATCATCTCAAACATGACGATGAGTTCACTGTACTCCAATGGCCTCCACAGTCACCAAACCTCTGCCCTGATTTTATATCAAGACAATCTGGAGAAGTTTAATTTGTATAAAGTGAGGTTTAGTTGAATGAAGTTTGACTCTGACTTTAAAAAGACAAACTGCTGAAGGCTTTGGCTGATGGGAAAATTGATGGCTGCTGTCGGCGCCGTTTGTCTCATTCAGTGTTATTAAATGTGACTTTTGTGTCGTCTCGTCTGCCTCCAACGTTATTTCTGTTTCAGTTCAACAGTAGTTTTTGGGGAGGCCGTTTCCTGTAACGAAACGTGGCTGTGATGTTTATTTGGAGTCCAGTTTATTAGGTACACCTACAGTGGCTTAACCTAATGTCATCAGATACAACAGTCCTGCAGTGAAGGTTATTCAGCCTGCCCTCAGTGATTTAAATGAGGTGGACAAAATAATAGGAACACCTGTCAGTCTGAAATCTCTGCTGTGTTTCCACTGAGTAAAGATCTACATGTTTAATCTCTGTGATCAGCTGATGTTTGAGTGTCACAGCGTTTAAACTGGGAGTTTGTTTATGATGTTTTTTCCTGTTATGACTCAGATACATCAGATCATCCTCCACCTTTACTGCGCGCTGCGGCAGTGTCTGTTACACCAGACAGATGAGAAATCTGAATCTAAAACCTTAAAAGATGCTGAGATTTTAAAGACATGCTTTTAATTTATTCTGCCTGATTTCAACGTTTGATTAAGTTATTTTCTCACATGCTCAGGGAAGAGAAGGTCAACAAGGACAGACAGATCATCTCTACAGTATCAGAAGGATCTGAGCTGTGGCCTCTGTCCTGATAATCATCCCAATATAAGATCAATAATTCCTCCTGTTCTCAGACTGAAGCCTCGGCAGACACAGGCAGTTGTGAAGGTGCATATCTTAAAACAGAAATCAGTGTTAATACATTAAACACATTGATGTTTCCTCTGCAGAGCTCAGAGTCAAACTGAAGGATCCTCATAGCAACATCAATGTTACACAACTGAAGTGTTTTCTCTGTGAGCCTGAAGACCAGTTTTACTTCAGTGTTTTTGCACATTCAGGCGTTGAAGTGATCACTTACTGAACAACAGACAAACTGTGGAGATGAAGCCGTATACTATATAACATCAATCATATTAATAAAGATATCTGATGTTTTACTTCCAGAGTCAGTGACATCGTCTGGATTTTGGTTTAAGTCGACATTTGAATTATAGCCTCACCATAGAAATAAAATGTTAATATTATTTATTATTATTATTTTACTTACATGAGAATGACAAGTGCTGGAATTTTGCTGCCTCTCAATAATCGGAAATTTAAAAAATTTGATAACGATATATCGACTGATAGTAAAACATAAATAATCTTGATACAGATACTTTTCATGTTTCTTTTCTCTTTTAAAAAATCACACATCTGAAAGCATCTGAGCGGAGCATTTTTAAGTTTAAAAATAATGGATACAAAAATATCTGCAAATCTGGTGTGGAAAAAGTGCAAATTAATAATATTTTACAGGACTTTTATATCACCTTAAAACAACAGTCAGGTTTATTTAGGGTTTTATTTTTAGGACATTTTTTGGAAATCTCACAAATTTGAGGTTAATAAAAATGAGTATAATAAATTAAGGAGGTTTAATGGATTATTTTCATGGTTAATGGGCTTTTAATATATCAAGCAAAACTGGGTTAATTTATCTTAGTCTTTAATTTAAGGAGCAAATTCAGGGTTTCGTGACTCATTCTGAGGTTAATTCATGTAAACACAAATTGATTATGACATATTAAGGAGGGATTTCAAGTGGTAAAGAACAAAAGGGGACTAAAGCATTTGCTAAGGTGGAAAAAAACAATTAAAAAACAATAATTGTGCCGATTAGCAGCAGATTACTTTTCTGTCAGTCAACTATTAGACTACTAGACCAACTATTTCAGCTCTATGTGAAACACTAATAAATCCTTGAATAATTCAGTCACCTTTTTGCCCTCGGTGTTGTCGGCGCTGACGTAGGCGAGCTTCCTGCGGACGTAGAACAGCATGTCGTCCTGTCGAGGAGCAAACTTCTCCATGAAGTACGTGGAGAACATCCAGGTCCAAAACACAATGCGGTCATCCTTAAAACAACCTGCAGAAATACACAAACATAAACGGTAAATAAAAACGATGAAACAACGCTGCAGCGTTGTACATCACCGTCATCTACTGTGGGAACTACTGGGCAACAACCTGACAGCAATATAAATATTTTCACCACCTCCTCTTCCTCTGATGAAGAGAATATATTCATTTAAAATGTTTTTATATTACCAATAGTTTTTTTTAATCTTTTTATTCTCTCCTTTTCCTTTTTTTAAAGTTAATATCATTTGATGGATTTCAGGGGATTTCGTCACAACAGCTTTATTTTTATAGCATCTTTAAAAACAGCGTCTACAAAATGCTTTGACAAACAAAGAAAAGCAGATGCAAGATACCCAGAGGCAATATAACGATAAAGCCACAA